>NW_012108786.1:953982-1015067 GCF_000951045.1 Mandrillus leucophaeus | reverse complement strand
GGGTTCAAGCGATTCTCATGCCTCAGTCTCCCGAGCAGCTGAGATTACAGGCACCTGCCAACACGCATGGCTAATTTTTGTATTTTTAGTAGAGATGGGGTTTCAGAACCATGTTGGCCAGGCTTGTCTTGAACTCCTGACCTCAAGTGATCCATCTGCCTCAGTCTCCCAAAGTGCTGGGATTACAGGCATGAGCCACCGTGCCCGGCGAGTAAATAGGCCTTTTGAAAGTGAAAATGAAGTTCCTCTCCTCCCCTGCTTCCATAACCTGTATTTCCAGGATGATATATAAGCTTCTGAACTCCTTTGGGGAGTGAGAAATTATTCTATGATTCTCCCTGTGCACTCCCAGTAGTAAAATTTGCGTGCCTTTTCTTCTATTAATCTGCCTTGTGAGTTGGTTTTTCAGTGACCCTTCACAGGGCAATGGAGATGTTTCCCTAGACCCCCTTATCAGCAAACAGCTAGACCCAGCCATACGCTGAGAGCATAAGAGATTTTTTTTTTCTTTCCCATTTTTATCCTAACATCAGCTCTGACTGAGTAGAGTAGAAATGAGGACTTTGGAACCAGGTAGATTCTGGTCTGAGCTCTGAAACTTATTGGTAAAGCACCTAATAACATTGCTTCTGTTTCCTCATCGGTACACTGGAGTCAAAGGTTCTGTGAACCAAAACTAAAAATCTAAGCGCCAACTCCATCTTGAATAGAGGCTGGGTAAAATAAGGCTAAGACCTGCTGGGCTTCATTCCCAGGTGGTTAAAGATTCTATGTCACAGGATGAGACAGGAAATTGGCACAAGACACAGGTTACAAGACCTTGCTGATAAAACAGGTTGCAGGAAACAAGCCAGCTAAAACCCACCACAACAAAGATGGCGACGAGAGTGACCTCTGATTGTCCTCACTGCCACATTTCCACCAGCATTATGACAGTTTACAGACTGTAGCCATAAGATACCAAACTTTAATCTGACTCTAGTATAACATCACATGACAGAAAAAGGAAGAAATAAAAACATTTCACACCCAAACAGGTTTCTTTGCCATATTTTGAAATGATCCTGCAAAGTGGTTTTTTTGTGGGGGAAAATTCACCTCTGTAAATAATCTCTATCAACATAACTAGAACTTTCCCCTTCCAGGCCCTTGAAATCCAGAAGAGATTTACTGAGAGTCTAAGCACCTTTTAAAGGTCTAAATGGAAGCATTTGCCATCTATTGTCTCTAAGGGCAGCCACCTATGAGACTTCATCTACGTAATAAGAACCTTGACCTCCACAACCCCTTATCTTAACCCAGATGCTCCTTTCTATCAATTCCAGATCTTTAGATAATAACTCTTTTAACCAATCTTCAACCAGAAAATTTTTAAATCTACCTATGACTTGTAAGCCATACTCTCACATTATTTCTAGACTGAACCAATGTATACCTCACACATATTGATTGATGCCTTATGTCTCTCTAAAACATATAAAAACCAAGTTGTAGCCCTTGGACACATGTTCTCAGGACCTCTTGAACCTGTACCTTGGGCCATGACCACTCATCTTTGGCTTAAATAAACCTCTTTAAATATTTTACAGAGGTGCCTTTTTGTTTGTTTGTTTGTTTGTTTGTACAGTATCACTTATTAAGGGATGTTGGGAGAATCAAGAGAGAAAATGAATCTAAAGTGATTGGTTTAGAACCTGCATGCTAGCCCATTTTCCTTTTGTGTCTTTTCCAAGCCTGAAGCAGCAAAGAAAAAGGAGATAAATAAACTTTGAACTCTTCTCTGGAGCCTGGAGAGCTGTTTCCTCTCAATAAGGAGAATCGCTTCCTGAGCCCAGGTGAGAGGTGGTTTCTCCTTCAGTATGTGGCCTATGTATTCTCACAGGTATTATCTTCTGAAGGAGAGTTACGCTCATTTGCACCCCTGTTGGAAATGTTTCATTGGTACAGAAACAATGTGGAGACCTAGACATGGCCTTGTCTGTTTTTCTTTTTCTTTTTTTTTTTTTTTTTTGAGATGGAGTCTCACACTGTCACCCAAATTGAAGTGCAACGGCACGATGTTGGCTCACTGCAACTTCCGCCTCCCAGGTTCAAATAATTCTCCTGCCTCAGCCTCCTGAGTAGCTGGGATTACAGGTGCCCACCAGCACACCCTGCTAATTTTTGTATTTTTATTAGAGACAGGGCTTCACCTTGTTGGCCAGATTGTCCTTGAACTTCTGACCTCAAGTGATCTGCCTGCCTTGGCCTCCCAAAGTGCTGGGATTAGAGGTGTGAGCCACCACGCCTGGCCACCTTATCTTTCCTGGCAAGGGAATGGCAGGTTATGATCCTGGTTTGTAAAATTCTTGCAAAAAAGAGATCATGGTCTTCCTATTACTCTGGCACATAAAATAACTTTCCCAAAGAACAAATATTCACCATTATTTGGATGCATCTCCATCAATATCTTTATTTCTTTACACACAGCTTTGTCTGCCCTCTGAGTGTTCCAGACCTGGATGTGTTACTACTGCCTTGCCTTTCCTTCCTCATCTCTCTGGGTCACCTCCATAGCTCTGAGAAACTGAATTTGCATCTTAATCCTGCAGTGTGACTCCAGTGCTCTGTCACCAGCCTCACAGCCAGTATTTCTGGCATGGCCTTGGAAGAAGCCCTTGAATAAGACATTTTCTGGAATTGTTTCTACTTATCTACCTAGGTTTACTGAAAACATTGCTTTTTTTTTTTTTTTTTTTTTTAAAACCTTTCCTATGGTTCTGACAAACTTGCTCCAAAGTATTTATTTACAGTCCCTGTATCCCTAGAGGAGTACGGTAAAGTTTTACATCATATGGCTGAAAATAAAGCAATTGTCTACCAAATACTATATTCCTACAATTAATTATATTCATCGGCTATAGTATGAGATTTCTACCTCCAAAAAATGGAAGTCTTTTATTTTTTTTAAACTAATTTCATGAAAGTATGAAAGTTTGGCAGCCATCTCCAAAGATGATTACATATTTCAATTTGAAACATCGTCTACCTAATCATTGATTTTTGATCTTCTAAATGGCTTTTGTTTCTTTCTAGGTGCGTAGACCTAGTTTAAGAGGGGGATTTGTATTTTCACAGCACTTTTTATTTTAGCGAACCATCCATCACCAGTCCTACTTTCAGCGTCATTTAGATTTGAAGTTTCCATTCGGAGAGGCTTTGCAAAAAAGAAAGAAAGAAAAAAACTACACACACACACACACACACACACACACACACACACACACACCCCTGTAAGGACATAAGCATTTCACAGCACTATATGGGAAATGCAGCAGATCTGAGTGGCACTCACTGATTTTCTTCAGCATTTTGATTATGTGGGTCTGAGTTCAGATGAATCAAAGCAAAAATAAAACACAGCAGGCATCATGAAATCAACCGAAACTGCTGAAATGGTTGGGCTGAGCCCACAAAAATGGTTTCATTCTCTGAGACTAGAGGATGAAACTGGGGCCTAATTCAAGAGGCAGCTTCTGAGGGCTATCATCACTCAACTCCTCAAACCAAGAGATATTTTTCAACAATAGGTTTAGTCTTTATAAGCTGTAGCTTTGAACAGACTTCAGTAAATGACACAAAGTAAGTTCATCTCTATAAACAGCAGGACAAATGCACCACGCCACTTTTTAAATTACATAAATTTAATCCCTACAATGTTTGTACTATATTGGTAACTGACATGGGTGGATGAGGCCAGTGGTGGGATAAGACCCAAATGAAATATTTTTAAGACATTTTAATTTAATCAACAATCAGCTCAGGAAAGAGAGTGCAGTCGGGAAAACAACTCTGACCTTGTACAGACACAGCTGTTTCTATTCTCTGTTCAATCTTTTGTCCTGAAGCTTCTCAGAGCCTGAAAGTGTGCTCAGAAATTTGTTGTGTAAATGCCATTTTCAAAGAAGTATTTTCTTCATTTGTAAAGCAGAAAGACTAATATTTGCCCTACCGAATTCACAGGAGGCTGTGTGTATCCAAGGAGATCGTATATGTATAAAAACTGGAAAATGCAATTGATACGGAACGCTCTATCATTACTGTGTCTATGTGAGAACATTCTTAAAGGGCTCATGGGCTTCACAGCTGCTGACTGCTACAAGGCAATTCAAGTACCAGGTAGAATACTTATTCTCAGTTGCCTGGAAAACAATGAGATTTCTCTCTCTCACAGACATAAAAGTATTCTACATAATTGCCATTAACTGTTGACTGCTTTTGCTTTCATGAAATATCAGGTAAAATATTATTCAAAAGAGTCTTTCTGAAGCTACAGTAATTATAAGTATACTGAGATCATGTAATGTGAATAAATAACAGTTCGTTTTATTAATAGGTTCTAAAAATGTTTCTAAAGACCAACAGCCCTAGAATAGAAATGCAAATGAACAATGACCACTATACTTTTCCCATTTTCTCTTTTTAAAAAGAAAGTCTGCCTGAAATACACCTTCTATGGCTCCTTTCCTATCAGTTGCAATAATTTTATATCACAAAACCTAAAATTAAATTATAAACCAAGTTGTGTTTTCCAATATTTTTTCATGTTCATTTCACATAACATGGTTTGAACTTCTTTTTCTTATTTTCCAGAGCACCTAGGAAAGTTCTAGATGAATGACAGCCTCACAATAAATTCTTCCTGTGGTTGATTTATTAAGAACAAATAAGCTAATATTAATTATAAACTGCTCATATACTGCAGCATCTACTATTTAATGTTCCTAGAATCTTCTTTTTAAGAATGGTAATAAAAGTTTGCAGAAGGCTGGGTGCAGTGGCTCACGCCTGTAATCCAAGCATTTTGGGAGGCCAAGGTGGGTGGATCACGTGAGGTCAGGAGTTAGAGACCAGCCTGGCCAACATGGTGAAATCCCATCTCTACTAAAAGTGCAAAAATTAGCCAGGCGTGTTGGTGTGCACCTGTAATCCCAGCTACTTGGGAGGCTGAGGCTGGAGAATCACTTGAACCTGGGAGGCAGAGGTTTCAGTGAGCTGAGATCATGCCACTGTATTCCAGCCTGGGTGACAGAGCAAGACTCCGTCTGAAAAAAAAAAATAATAAAACAAAACAAGAAAAAAAGTTTGCAGAAGTGAAATTTTTATTAATCAATCATTTAATGGGAACACTTTCTCAAATTCAAAGCTAACTTCAGAATTAGAATCGGTAAGCCAGAAATATTTTACCTTTATATGCCAATGAGTAATTATTCCATACAAAAATGACTTTCATTAGACAACACATGACAGT
The DNA here is from genome assembly GCF_000951045.1 of Mandrillus leucophaeus. Taxonomy (NCBI): domain Eukaryota; kingdom Metazoa; phylum Chordata; class Mammalia; order Primates; family Cercopithecidae; genus Mandrillus; species Mandrillus leucophaeus. The sequence goes on along the minus strand of NW_012108786.1, from coordinate 1,009,777 downwards.
CTTCCTAATGTTAGAGCAACGCTATCTTTCATTTCTTATACTATTTGTTTAAAATGCATATGTACTATTACTTTAGGTGAATATCCTATTCTTAGGCAGTTGAAATTAAATTTCTTCCTGAAGAGTTTTACTAAGCCTGACTGAACAAATGAAGTATTATTATTTAATACGTGTGTGATAAAGATCTTGGCGAGTCTCAATTTTACAGGTAGCATTTTCAATGTAAGTAGAGGAAAATCAGTACAAAGTCCATCTCCCTTTTGTATTAGGAACATGGCATTGCTTAATTGCTGACAACCTCAATTTACTAAGTAGGAAACTGTTAAGCATGCATCATTACGTTCCTTAGGACACCTCTTCGAGTGGACGCAATAATTTATTATCAAGTAGGTCTAATTCTCCATTGATTTACAAACTGGTAATAATACTCCATCTAACATAATGCTTTGCTAGGAGGAATCCAAATCCAGGCACTAAAATATTTACAGCCTTCCCAGGAGGAAGTGGGATGCTGGTGGTATTCTCATTACCACAGCTAAGACAATGGAGGGGTTTGCCTGAGGTCTCCTGGCAAGTCAGCTATTCAGGGAGCAGAATCCAGGTCTCCGGATGCCTTGCACACAATCATGAAAGCATAGAACTCTCAGGAGAGTTGTCTAAACCACGTGTCCCAAAAAGAAGAGGGAAAATGATGCCCAGGACGCTCGCTGCAGAATCCCCACAGTGCAACTGTGTCACTGTTTCCCTCTGACTGCACATAAAGCACACCGAAGGGTATCAAACAACATAAAATCCTAATGGTGCCCTTAATTAGGAGGGACCATCGCTCCAACTCCCTTACCTCCCACTGTCCAAGCTAGCAGCCCCAAATTCCTCTCTGGGGTGACTAATCCTGACACAAGACATAGTTACAGAAACAATCTTTGGCTTACAAGGGACCATCAAGCTCTGATGATGATGAAATTTGATAGCAATAATGTCAAACTTTATATGGCCATAATCCAAGTTTACAATGATACATTAAGCCATAATGCTACTATGTATATCACCATAAACTCAGTTTATGGTGATATAAATAGTCATCCTAATGGCATTAACAGCAGCACTCAGTGGAATCACAGCTGTTGAGTACCGCATTTATGCTATTAGCATTGCTATTTATATCATCATAAACTTAGGTAGTCAAACTTGTTACATATGAATACAGAGGAAAGATGGATATCCCCACTTTATGCCCAAATATCAGCTCCTGTACTGGAGGCTTTATGGCTGTTCCCCTCCTCTAAGTTAGATCTGCTTGGGTTACGTGATGTTTCTGTAGGAGCCACAGAAGAGCAAGTCTGATTGCTGTATCTTCTGAGCAGCCTGGAAACAATATTTAAATGGGATAAGAAAGTGCAAGCCATAGCTGCCATGCAAACTTACTGTCTCCTTGGCAGCGCAGAGGACCCACACTCAATTTGGCTTCTGAGCCTTGCCGGTCAGTATCTCCAACCACCACTTGGCTCACTGGCAGGTGATCTTTGTACGATAAGAAGCCAGCATCCTTCCTCCTGGATCACAGGGAAAGACAGAAAAAGAATGAGGAGGCTGAGTTAGAAATATGAATTTTCGGCTAGTTGCTTAAGGTGTCTAATGATGACATTTCAGTAATTGTTTGGAAGTTTACTAAGTAAAGCCACAGTTACAGAGTTGTTCTCTCTCTTCCATAGGTGGTCTCATAGAACATCGATCAGAAGCCCCTCTGGCATCTTTGTCCTCTGGAAAACAGAAGTGACACCCTGATTTCCAGAGATTCACAACCATTGTGCTGCATATTCTTTTAGGTTGAGAGTACACCACAGCATGGCAAACTCTGAGCACACATGCAGAGTTTGCTGCTGTCACGGAATCAGAAGTTCAACAAAGTCAACCTGCTCACTTGAATAATATGTGAAGCAAAACCCGCTTTTAAAACAACCTTTGTCTCTTTCATGGCTTTGAAGCAGTTCCTTCAGAAGTTTTCTTCCCTGTTGTACGTCAGTTAAATAAGGGACACCTTTTGTTCCTTCCTCTCTTCTTGTTTAACAACTGGAATAGTTTATGTGAAGTTTCCAACACAAAACAGGTGTTCAATAAGTGTCTATTTCCATCTACACTGAAGAGTGGAGCTGAGATTTGAGCCCAGTTGGCTTTCCTCCTGAGTTTGTTCTTCTGTTGACTCTATATTTATCTTGTTTCAGGTCTCCCAAGTCTACCCTGTATCCACCCTAAATGAAGAAGGACAAGGCTAGTTGCAAAGTACTGACTCTAGAATGGAGCACAGAAACCCAGGAGGGGTTCCTGGAGATGGGCTTAAGCTGAGTTATGTGCAGTGAGTTTTGGGGCCTGTGCAGCAGATTTCACCTTCACGGAAAATCAGTGCCCCTTTGTCCCCTTTTCCTGTTGCTGTGGCTGAGGGATCCCTCATCTGGGGCTGAATGGGTGAGAGACACAAAGCAGCGTGATGTCGTTCCTCAAATTTACCCTTTCAGATGATTTTTTACATGGTTCAGTCTGAATAGAAATAACAATTTTGAAAATGCACATAGAACTCGGCCGGGCGCGGTGGCTCACGCCTGTAATCCCAGCACTTTGGGAGGCCGAGGCGGGCGGATCATAAGGTCAGGAGATCGAGACCACGGTGAAACCCCGTCTCTACTAAACATACAAAAAATTAACCAGGCGCTGTGGCGGGCACCTGTAGTCCCAGCTAGTCTGGACGCCGAGGCAGGAGAATGGCGTGAACCTGGGAGACAGAGCTTGCAGTGAGCTGAGATCGCGCCACTGCACTCCAGCCTGGCGGACAGAGCGAGACTCCGTCTCAAAAAAAAAAAAAAAAAAAAATGCACATAGAACTCATCAGGAAAAAACCCACCCTGATTTTGGATGACAGGAGAATGACAGAGTTCAATAATTTAAAGATTTGACATTCATGTCTCTTGGCAAATAGTGCAGAGAATGGAGAGGAACCAACTTGGAGGCCTGTCTTGAAAATGCTATGCTGTGTGGAGCCGTTACTTATACCTCTGACCTTCTTGAATGTCAGTGAATATTTGTTTCCTCATGTGTCAGGACCCATAAAAACCCAGGAAGGAGTCACAGAACTTGGCCAGAGGGTCTCAAATAGATGCATTATATACTGCCTTAGTTATTTCATTGTTTTCAAAATGAAGGGTTTTTAAAAAATAATTATTTATCAAATCAGAATTAAGATTATGCAGAAAAGCATTGTGATTCTTACTGACGCTGTAGCTACTAAAGACTAGGCCTCAAATATCTCAGTGGAATATTTTACAAACCTATTCTCTTTTATTAGAAGTCCTATGAATTACAATCGTGCCAAAGAGGAAACAAAGCCTTTGATATTAGATTTAATATTTAGTGCTTGTTAAAGGAACAATAAATAAAAGCACCCTCTAACAGCATACGGTAATTTGACAACCTACTAGAAATGATGGAACTGAAGGCTGAGATTCAAGTTATTACTTAAAATTACATGACTCTAAATCAGAGCTCTGCAAACTAAGTCCTGAGACCCGAATTCTGTCCATCACTTCTTTTTGTATGGCTCAAAAGCTAAGAATGATTTTCACATTTTAAATTGTTTTAAAACAGAAGAAAAAATAGTATTTTGTGATGCTATAAGGTTCAGTGTTCATAAAAAAGTTTTATTGAAATACAGCCACTTTAAAAAATGTATTGTCTATGTATGATGCAATTACAGAGTTGAGAAGCTATGGCAGAGACCACATGACCCTCAAAGTGTAAAATGTATATTATCTGGTCCTTTCTAGGAAGAATTTGCCAATTCTATCTCATAATGGGGCATCATTGTCCATTTTTGCTTTAGGAATTTACTGAGCAAATATCCCACTGACTATCATGGTAGGCAACTGTTGTGTAATTCAATCAAGTTTCCAAAGTTGAGCAAGGGGTTTGGGAAGGGACAAAGGAGGGGACAAAAATATGTACTGAGAATAAATGCAAAGAAACATGCAAGAGGAAAGAAACCATCTACACTTCAATTTATTTATTGCAACAGTGGGAAATAAATTTAATTAATAATAAACTTTTAAATTTACTGTGCATTGTATAGCGGGCAGTCATATGTCAGCTTTGGTACAAGTGAGCTCTATCCTGTAGGAAGAGAAGGTGCTCTGCCAATTGTGGCTACTCTTCATTGTTTAACTGTTCCAGCATCTATAAGATAGTATGGGTAATTTTATAAATACAAGATCTTTAAATGGTGGAATCTCTATGACATTCTGTAGTTAAATGAATAATGATCATGAAAATCTGAAAGGTACAGCTCAATGAATTTTTACACACACACACATACATGCGTGCACGCTCACACACACACAACCCTGTGCAACCATGACCCACATAATGATTTAGAACAGCTCCAGCACCCCAGAAGCACCCCCATGCCCTTCCCAGTTAGTATACCCCCTCAGAAGTAACCATAACTTTGTCTACTGCCATCATAGATGAACTTTGCCTTTTCTTGACCTTTATGTACATGGAATCACCACAAATTCCTTTGTGCCTAGTTCCTTCTACTCAACTTTAAATATTTATTTATATGATACAAAAGAGTGTATCATATAAATAAAATATAATACTACACAACAATGAGAATGAATATTCTATTGTCATTTGGATGTTTCCACTGTTTGGCTATTATGAATAAAGCTGCTATGAACGTTCTTATAGATGTGTTACTTATTAGTATTCATTTATATTGAGCATTTACCTAAAAGTAGAAATGCTGGGTCATAAAGTACACAAGTTTAACTTTAGTGGATAATTTCAAACAGTTTTCCCAAGAGCATGTACCAATTTACACTTCTACCAGGGATGTATGAAAATTCAGGTTGCTCAAGATCATTGTCAGCACTTGGTAATGTTGGTTTATTATTATTATTATTATTATTATTATTATATTATTATTATTATTTGAGATGCAGTTTCGCTCTTATTGCCCAGGCTGGAGTGCAATGGCACAATCTCTACTCAGTGCAACCTCTACCTCCCAGGTTCAAGTGATTCTCCTGCCTCAGCTTCCCGAGTAGCTGGGATTACAGGTGCCAACTACCACACCTGGCTAATTTTTGTATTTTTAGTAGAGACAGGGTTTCACCATGTTGGCCAGGCTGGTCTCAAACTCCCCACCTCAGGTGATCTGCCCACCTCAGCCTCCCAAAGTGCTGGGATTACAGGTGTGAGCCACTGCTCCCAGCCAGTAATGATGGTTTATTTATGATCAGTGACAGTGTACTACCTTCTTATGAAACTAGTGCTAGGAGAAAGCATTTTTAAAACAAGTGTTTGGAAATAGTCCAATTATTATGTAATTGTGTTGCCCAAATTGATATGTGTATAACTATATAGGAATTCACATATCTACACAATCTCATAATTTGGAAACATAACTTTTAAGTGTTTGTAATAATTTTATAAATGTAGAGACTTTTAGTAGGTTTTGAACTTAAAAAAATGTTTAATAATAAAAGCAGGCATTACTTAATTATTTTGCAAGAAATACTGATTAACATCAGGGATGATAGAAATTTATAAGCCATGTTTTCTCAAAATGTTTGCATTATCGGTCAATGATACTGAAAATTTAATATCGTGATTCATTGAGTGAGAATGATAATCATTAAGTGAGATAGTGTACATTACTCCCATTTTACTGATGAGAAGAATGAGAATCAGAGAATTTATCTTTTAAAATCGAAGAATTTTTTAAAATCAAAGAATTTTTCTTTTAATTCTCCTTTATAGGTGAGGTGAAAATTACCTTTTAAAGATATATTTAGCTAGCCTGAAATGATGAGGTTATTTGTAAGTCATACATTCAAAGATATCTGCAATGTTTTATTCACATTTACCCCAATCTATCAACATGCCATACTAAGCAAAAGAGAATTCTAGAACTACCTCATGCCCAAATCAACCAATGTTTTTAATGATATATTGAAGTTTATAAGAGGTTGCCGTATAGCTAGTAGTAATAACACTCAGATATTCCTTGCCCAATCAACAAAAGAGGGAAAGAATTGTCAGCTGAGAAAATAATAAAAGGAGAAAATAGTATAAAGATGCCTCCTTGGTCACTTTTGACCCAAGATCTAAACAGGGATCCAGAGAATGTAAAGCCACAAACAATGGCATGTGGAAGTCTCAAACAGCAGACTCTACATTAGTTGTGGAAACTAATTCATGAAAGGCAGTAAAGTGGTTTAACCAGCACAAAGTTTTTGTGATCCTACAGCACAACCTACACTTTTTTTTTTTTAAATTTTAGAGACAGGATCTCGCTTTGTTGCCCAGGCTAGAGTGCAGTGGTGCAATCATAGCTTGCTGTAGGCTAGACCTGGATTCAAGGGATCCTCCTGCCTCAGCCTCCTGAGTAGTTGGGAGTACAGGTGCATGCTACTACGCCCACTGTTTTAAATTTTTTTTTGTAGAGACAGGTCTTGCTTTTGCTTTTTTGCCCAGAATGGTCCCAAACTCCTGGCTTCAGGGTGTGAACCACTGTGCCTAGCCTCCACAAACAATTTGGGTCCTGGAGAGGTGGTCCTCTGAAATACCTTTATGATGTCCATCTAAGCATCTTGTGTGAATCTTTTTGCAAGCAAAACAAGCCTCTGTTGAAAGTTACGATCCTTACAGATTGAGGTCAATCTAATTTAGGGAGATATTCAGTAACTATTTATCCTGTTAGAATAATAAGTTATACATTGGAAAAATTCTATCATCCATTTCAAATAGGCCCTGAACTAAGACTCTTGCATGCTATTTCCATCAGCATTGTTACTCAAGTAAAGCTTGATTCTATGGATTTTGTTTCTCTAACGTGGTGTTACTATTATTTCCCTTCGGTATTGTTTTTCTGAAGAATCTGTCTTGCTCTGCTGTCTTTCCTTGACTTTTTTATTGTGCTGAGAAAGCAAACAAGCCTCCAGGCAGTTTAGTCTTGTCCTTAGCTTGATGAAAAAGTAGAAAAAAGAAGCCCTAAAGAAAAATAAACATCCCCAGTTTTTACAATGAGCCTCCTCTTCTATCAAATATTATGAAAATGATTATACTGAGTTTTCCTATACAATAGTTCTAGCAGAGTAGAAGGACTTCTCTTTTGTGAAGTTTTAGGGGTATTTAGTAACCCTTAAAAAATGTATACGCTGTGTACTTTCATGCATTTCCATCACGGCATCACTCAAACTAGAAATTTCTGGACAGAATTCAGGAAGTCAAAGTTATAGCTACAGAAGATATCTCACAGAGAGAAGTACAAATACAAAATAAACACATGAGAAGAAGCTTAATGCTATCATTCATTAGGGAAATGTAATTAAAACTACACTGAGATGCTACTTCACACTACCAGAATAGCTATAATCAAAAGGAGAGGCAATAACATGTGTTGACAAGGATTTGGGGGAACTTGGGAGGTGGGCTGTAAAGTCATGATTCTCCTATCTCAGCTTCCAAGTAGCTTGGATTACACTAAAGTGCCACTGTGCCCAGTCATTTTTGAAAACAGTTTGGCAGTTTCTTAAAAAGTTAAACATAGACATACCATATGACTCAGAAATTCTACTTCTGGACATCTCTACAAGAGACATGAAAGCATATGTTCACACAAAGCCTTTTAGGTAGACGTTTATGGCAGATTTAGTCATAAGAGGCCCAAAGTGGAAATAATGCAAATGCTCACCAACTAGTGAATGGATAAAAGTATGGTATATACGTACAACGAAATATTATTTGACAATAAAGAGGAATGAAATCTGAATACATGTTGCAACATGAATAAACCTCAAAAACATTATGCTAAGTGAAAGAAGCCAGACAAACAAAAAAATCACATATTCTAACTTTACTGATATGAAAAAGCAAATCTACAAGGACAGAAAGGAGGTTAGTGGTTGTCTGGGGCTGGGAGTAGAAACAGAAATTCCTGGTAAACAAGAATCTTATAGGGATAATGTTAATGTCCTAAATTGGGATTGTGTTGATTTGTTGCACAACTCAATGAATTTACTAAAAATTTATGAAAAAATACTGTACACTTGTACAGTTAATTGTACAGTTAAAATTGATGAATATTATGGTATTCAAATCATACCTCAATGAGGTTATTAAAAAAAAGAACTGTAGATAGTCTCAAATGCCAATTGGCAATAAGGTCCAACAAGTCTTTTGCACACATCTCACTGGAAATAGTAGGGTAATAAACTACAAAGTGGTATATTTCGTGGCTTTGGTGTCTTCCACTTTGTGACTATGAACCAGGGACTACAAAATCTTTACTGACTCTGTTTTTAAGGGCTTTTACTACCTTTAAATTTATATCACTATATTTATGTATTCCATTGACCTTTCTTCCTGGATAGAAAACACACCTTTCTTAGATACCCATGCTTTGTCTATTTTCCTCACCTTTGACCTCTATATAGACATTCATTAACAAGAGTCAAGATATTTAAATGGCACAGAATGTCCCACCAATTTCCTCTGTGTTTCATTCTCTTCTTCATTTCTTATTTAGAATTTGTCTTTTGTATCCTAACCTGAAACATTTGTCACTTTTCCAAACTAGCTTTAGGGACTGTGCCTCAATCACAGACAAACAAACATTCTTGGTTTTTCCAAGACAAGCTTAACAATAAAATTCTGTTTGACTGTCAACATTCGTCATTGCAATATTCTGAAAATGCCAATATTTTTAGCATTAAATCTGCATCTCAAGGATGGCTTCTAAACATTTTGGAGTCTTTTGTATGATTTCTGGTTCATATAATTAAGTTCGTTTTACCTATAAATCTTTGTATCTCTTTTCTCCATCTTTTTTTGTTTTTAAATGGGGTTTCACTATGGTGGCCAGGTTGATCTTGAACTCCTGACTTCAAGTGATCTACGCACCTTGACCTCCCAAAGTGCTGGGATTATGGGCATGAGCCACTGAGCCCAGCCTCTCTTTTCTCCACCTTTTCTGCCTCCTAACAGTCATCCTCAAATACACTGTACTTTTTCCACAGCAAGTGTTCAGAAAAGGTAGGTTAAAAGGTAAAAACCTATAAGAATTTTCCTGGAAAGTTATTTTACTAATAGCTTACACTAAAGATATAATCAAAAGGAGAGGCAATAACATGTGTTGACAAGGATTTGGGGGAACTTGGGAGGTGGGCTGTAAAGTCATGATTCTCCTACCTTAGCTTCCAAGTATCTTGGATTACACTAAAGTGCCACTGTGCCCAGTCATTTTCGAAAATAGTTTGGCAGTTTCTTAAGAAGTTAAACATAGACATACCATTAATCAAACTAGACATTTGATTAATGTCTAGTTATTTCTATTAAAGGATCTTTGGGTTGTTCCTATTCTTTCTATCTCTTAAATAAAAATTCACATCCAGGCACGGTGGCTCATGCTTGTAATCCCAGCACTTTGGGAGGCTGAGGTGGGAATTCAAGACTATCCTGGGCAAGATGGTGAGACCCTGTCTCTATAAAAAATTTTAAAATTAGCCAAGCATGGTGGTGTACATCAATACTCCCAGCTACTTGAGAGGCTGAGGTGGGAGGATTGCTGGAGCCCAGGAGGTTGAGGCTGCAACAAGCCAAGTTTACATCACCACACTCCAGCCTGGGTGACAGAACGAGACCCTGTCTCAAAAATAAAATAAATTCATAACTAAAAAATCTTTAAAAAGTTTAAAACAACTTAAGAAAATAGACTCTACCCAGAAATAAGATGCTGCTTCATGATTAATACCAAATACTACCTAATTGTTAAAAGTGTATATCTAATGTTACATAAAAAAGGATAGGATTTTCAAGAAAGTAGATTTTAGGTACTGCTGGTAAAAAAAAGAAAGGTAACCATATGATGATGGGTATGTTAATTTGCTTCAATGTAGGAATCACTTTCATATACATATGTGTGTATATATATGTATGTGTGTATATATATATAAAGATAAGTATCTCAAAACATCATGCTGTACAACTTAAAACGTATACAATTAAAAATAATTTTAAAATACACCTTAAAAAAAAAGGATAGGAAACCTATAAACTCAAGTCAAAATTAGTTTTTGTTAAATATTTTTAAAAGCATGGAGAATTTTTGTTTTATTGTATTTATTTTGTTCTCAGCTCCATCTTCCTGTATCCTCTCTGCTATATGCCCTCTGTCCAAGTCTCTACTAAAAGCTGCCCTCGGAGAAAAAGGTGACAAACCTTAAACCTTCTACTTAACAAACCAGTGAAGTAGAAGCAATGCCTTAATGAGACTGCCAAACAGGGTTCATGGGAGGCCATTGTTTTGGAGTAGGCCCTGCAGTAGGCCCCACCAACTCAGACCAAACCAACATGCAGTCACTTGTGCTAGGTGCCACAGAACTAACCTGAACTTTGAAACCCATCAGTTTTCCAAATAACAGGAGAGCCATAGCCATCAATCAGAAGGGGCCCCGTTTGGCTGGATGTGGTGGCTCATCCCTGTAATCCCAGCACTTTGGGAGATTAAGGTGGAAGGATCGCTTGAGCTCAGGAGTTCAAGACCAGCCTGGGCAATATGGTGAAACCCTGTCTCTACCAAAAATACTAAAAGTTAGCTGGGGATGGTGGCACGCACCTGTAGTCCCAGCTACTCAAGAGGCTGAAGTGGGAGGATTGCTTGAGCCTAGGAAGTTGAGGCTTTAGTGAGCCGAGATCATACCACTGTAGAGAGCAAGACGTTGTCTCAAAACAAAAAAAAAAAGCGGGGGAAGGGGACCAGTTTTCCTGAGCTGGCATGATAAGAGATCCCCCTGTTTTAACTCTACAAGTAAAGTAACTTTGAAATGACCAATCCACTTTTTATTCCTTGTTTCTGCTTTCTTTCTTCAGACCTTTTCTGCCTATAAAACCAATCTCCTTTCCTCAGTGCGTTGGGACAGCCATTCCATTTTACAGAGTGAGGTGTTGCCCAATTTGAGAATTGCTAATAAAAGCCAATTAGAGCTTTAAACTAATTTTTTATGCGATCTTGTCTTTTGACAAAGTTCTAAAAATCAAATCTCTGTGAATGGTGGAGGGTGAATTGGAGAGCGAGAGGAACATTCCCGGCGTCACTGAAATGACTATGAGGAAGTGATTCCGTGTTTTTAAAAGGGAAGCCCATGGGCTGAGTTTGCCAGTTCCTCTACGTTCATTTTCAAATACCACTTTTATGTCAGAAGTTAGAGCCTTTGTTCATAGAACAAACAGGGGCTGGATCATCAGAAGGGCAAATAAGCAGTGGGGCCCTCTGTTCACACCCCTCCTCACTCTTGCCTTGGTGGTCCTTGGGTGGGTGCCATTAAACGCTTCTCATAGTGTCCTTGCCCACCATTGACTGTTGAGTTTTCCTCCATGGAAAGAAGGAAGGTAGTGTTGCTAGGAAGCAATGAGAGAGATTAAGAAAACAACCATCACAATTAGATCTTCAGAATCCATGCCTATGTCCCCAGTGAAATCAAAGTAATTACAGATTCAATTACTGCTTTTCAGTGAGAATAGTTTAGGCCTTTTACAAAATGTGAGACAATTATCTGTTCAATTTAGACTTCTCTTAGAAAGCCCTTGTAACCATTTTGGGATTCTTTGCAAAATGTTGTTCTTTGATTTGCCTTTCTGGAAAGCAAGTTCCCTGAGGGCAGATATACTGTTTCATGAAACTTTATACAAACAACACAAAAGTGTTTATTTAAAGTGGATTCAAATAAAAGTGGCTGGCTCCATGTGTTTCATGATTGAATAAATACATGAATAAACACAGACATTAACTAGGCACAGCTCTAAAATAGTTATCCATATGTACTTACTATCAATGGAGAGAGATGAAAAAACCCCAACAATAAGCCTTTCTTATATTGGAGTTCCTTGAACGCTCTTGAAATATTTTTAGTATCTTTTTTTCTGTACTTGGGATTTATTACTTCTTTAGAAAGTAATATTCAGTTAGAAGATCCATATCTCACTAATGTAGTAAAAGGGTTACAAGACTTAGATTTGCAAAGGTGAACCCTACCTTGGCTCTGCCTCTATGTAAAAGTAAGTTGGTTAGTTTATCTGGGCCAATATTTCTTCACATAGATGTGCAGTGTGAGTCCTTTGAAGACAAGACTTTGTAGTCCTACACAGTTTCCTCGCAGGCCATTAGAACAGTAACCAGCATACGTTTTGGGAGATTATCGAGTTATTACCCTCATTTTTCAGAGGTAATAGACTAGGAATAAAACAATGCCTGGACTAAGGTACTGAACCAGTTAATAGCTGAGCTAGAAAAAGGCAGATCAAATCTCCAATACTCTAGAATTTAAGAAGGAAAGATGCATGTTTACATTTTTTAAATTCTAACATAATTTCAATGTATTTCCTTTAAATGATATAAAAATTTCTTCTTTTTATCATATAGGAAAATTGTCTCACTGGCTTGAAGACTAATTTGGACTACTTACATTTTACTTTGTGCATCTACATTCATATTTTCCCTAAGCAGGAGTTCCGTACATTTTTAAAATCATGACTCATTTGCATGATTAGTAGAGGGAATGCTTGATGTGTAGCCTCTTTGCCATCTCCATGTGTTTTCATATCTAGCGATTAATGGCCAGCTCCTGGCATCTCAAAAGTAGTCAAGGGGAAAATCTTCCCTTATAATGGCCCAGTATATCTTTTAAAATTACAATGAATAGCCTAGGACTTCTTGGTGTTTCTGAAGCTTTATTTATAACCAATAAATAAATGCAGAAATTGGAATGCCAAGTGCACCCGGTCACTTATAACTCCCCTCTGCTTCTGCACAGTTCACACCCCTCCTTACTCTTGCCTTGATGGCTCTTGGGTGGGTGCCTTTAAAGGTTGCTCATGGCTGGCTTCGTTCCACACATTCATGTTTCTTTCCCTTGAAACTAAACAGGGATAGTCCGATGGTGATGATGGTTGTGGGCAGATGGAATATGCTGACATCTCAGCTCTGCAAATACATCTTTCCTGCTGGTACTATGAGACGTCCCCAGGAATTGCTGGGCTTCTCTTATGTCACCCAAGGAGGGTAACTGGGTGACACGGAGAGGGAAGGCATTCAGCTTTGGAATGTGAGGGTACATGACACCTTAGTCTAGTTCACAGTCTGCGGAAATCTAATTTATGACTTCTTTTTGGATATATAAAATTTTCTAAACCTGCATAATTTTTATAAATCAAGTCTTTATCTAATTTACTTTCTATATATTCCTTCATTGTTTCCATAGATATCAACACTCATGGAAAACAATAATCAGAGCCCCCATTCCCTAAATTTTTGCTTAAATACCATGGTTAGCTCAAAAGAGCATTAGTCCTGATGCATTTGGCCTCAGAAGGGAGTACAATGTGCTTTGAATTTTTATTTTGGGGATTTGGCCATCTTAAAAGGTACTGTTTTTCAATGATACCAGCATTATCTTTTAAACCAAGAAGGATTGCTTTTTTTTTTTTTCTTGATGCCATTTCTAAAGCCCCCTCCAAGTAACACAGATCCATATAAATGATTCCTGTATTGATTACTGCCACGATCTTTTCTCTACAAACATCACATCATCTTTGAGATACTTTGTTATTCCCACTTCAACTCAGCAGGTCATTGTGCTCCCCTAGTGGATACAAAAGACTGATTTGAAGGTGGAAATGGTTTCTTTTACCCATCTCTGAAGTCTGTAAGGCCCTTAAGATGATCGATATTTGTTTTTATGTTATCAATATCTCGAAGATGCTGTGGGATGTAGATGTTTGAAAAAGGCACACCACCTCAGCTACAACAATGAAAAGTACTTACTCTTCAGGGTGAGGTGGCCCAAATAAAAACAGAATTTCAAAATATCTCTCAGTTACTGGGACTAAACGCAAGTCAGAATGCAGCCATGGAAAGAGCCTTGAGATCACTGTGAGTGTCAAGCATGAAAGAAGAAGAATGAACCAAGTAAGTTAAAAATACATGATCTAAAAATCTGAGGGAACCAAAAGAATTCTGTGTACTATAAGCCAAGGGAACAGAGAGCTTCTAGGGGGAGGGGGGGTGAGGTGGTAAATTATGTTAAGTATTGCAAAAATGTCTGGTATCAAAAAATTAAAGCAGGCACATCAGCTATATCAATATGGAGCTCATCGGCGGACGGGACACAAAGGGATCTAGTAGCGTCATGAAGAAAAAGTTCAATAACTGATAATTAAATGGGAGATGAGAAAGAAGAGGTAAACCTTAAACTCTTATTTAAAGTTGAAGTGAGAAATGGAATAAGCAATAGGGCAGAAACCAGAGGAATTTTAGCATTCAGCAATTTTGTATATAGACTGGGAACTGAATCAATTAATGTTTTATCCCATATGTCTGTCATCAATTTGCCAACATTATTTTCCAAGGTTGGCAGTAAAAAGGCATGAATATTACTGCCTTATGTGTATAGGCAGCATAGAACTTTGTCCAGAAGATGCAAAGTGGCACATGATCAGAGACGTTCTGACTGACCGTTGCTGGGGAATGAAAGTTACACTCCAGGGTCCTCTCATTTCAGTTGCAGTGAACAAGGAGCACCCGGGCCTGTTTCTCCAACTCATAATCAGGCACATGGCTTCTCTGAAATAGGATGGCCAACATATTAAAAGATTCTTGGGCTTGTACCTTGGAAAAAATGTCTGAAAGAGGAACTAACTAGATAATTTCATGGTGAGGTTCAGAGCTTTGTGGTTAGCTCCAGCCAGCTGGATCTTTGATCTATATTGGTTTGGAGAAAATCAGAAATTCAGCAACCCACTCAGGGACATTCTAAAACTTCAGTTAATTAGATTTTAATAAACAAGGTCATCTCTATTGGCAAACTTACTCTGTAATTTAGAGGGTGAACCATTTATGATGCAGTCCAACTTACACAAATTAAAAGATATAAATCCTCCCCTCAGAAGTGGGGCAATAAAAATCCATCACCCTTAATCAAGAGAGAGCAAATACCTCAAAGAAAGGAGTAAGGAGCCTACACCTATCCGGCTAGGTAAATCTTGACCAGTGAAAAACTCAATTTAGCAATTTCACTTTTTTTTTTCCAGAATAAATAAAGCATCTGAGTATCTTGTTTGTGTGAGTTTATTTTTCTCTTGTGAGGATCCAGAAGGCGAAACTGCCACATGGTTTTGCAGGGCAGAGTCTCCAGGTTGCAAATAATCTGAAAATAGAAAAGGGAAATCATACAAACAAGTCCGAGTCATTTTATTTCCTTGAGGTGAACAAAATCTTGATGACCAATTCTAAATTTAATACTTAGAGACTGTTGGATTAGTCCGCTCAGGCTGCTGTATTGAGACACCGCGGATCGGGTGGCTTAGATGACATTTATATTCTGGTAGTTTTGAAAGCTTGCAGTCCAAGATCAACGTGCTGGTAGAGTTGGTTTCTGGTGATGCCTCTCTCCTTGGCTTGTGGAGGGCCACCTTCCCACCGTGTCCTCATATGGTCTTTCCGTGAACTAAAGTGGAGAAAGGAACCTCTCCCGTGTTTCTTCCTCTTCTTATATGGGCACCAGCCCCATTGCATTAGGACCCCATTCTTGTGGCTTCATTTTACATTTTACCTAAATAATTTCCTTAATGACCCTGTCTCCAGATATAATCGCATTCGGGGTAAGGGCTTAACAGATGAATTTTTCAGAGGACACAATTCAGTCAATCATGGTTGCATATTAGATTTTATATTGGGTTTTAGAAAATATAAATTCTGAAAAATGGTAATACAATTCTGAGGGGGAAGAAAAAAAGACATTTGGTCTTCCAAGCAAGGGGTCTGGGTGATAATTTCACGGGTGTATTAATACGTAACAGTGCCTAAGCTGTCCATTTAAGATGTGTGCACTTCCCTCTAGGAAAGTTATAGCTCAAGAAGGAAACTGCATCGTTGGCTTATCGTGGCTTTCTAGGACACAGTAGAAATTTCCAATCCTGGGCTCTTCACAATAAGAGTCCAAGTTACCGTTTCAGCATTTCACATGTCTGGGTGTTGTATCAAACTTGCCTCCTTGCCACATAAACCATGTACTGTTCCTCAATGTGATTGTTTACTTTCGCACATTCCTCTGTTTGTACATGTTGCGCCCTTTTGTAGGATGTCTTTCCTCTTTTCTCTGCCTAATGCAATCCCACTCATCCCTCAGGCCTTGTAAAGTTGTCATCTCTTCTATGAAACTCTCCCTGACCCCTCCAAGATCAATTAATTGCTTCTTCCTCTAGGAAGAACTGTATTATCTATAGAAAACAGAACTGTATTTCCCATAGAAATTGACTCACATGGATAATATAGTTATGGTTGACATAGATCGTTAATTTTCTGGGGCCTTGGTTTCAGATATTTATCTCTTTGTCTCTATAGTACATTCTTACTATGTATCCTCCTTTTTGGATTGAGTCATTTGACCAACAAAAAAATCTAACTCTAATGATGTAATACTCTTTATAATTATGTCCTCTTTACTGCAATATGACCTTCTTGAGCAAAGATTACATCATTTTGTAGCCGTAGAACTTGACCTCGATATTGCAGTGGTAACAACTCTGTATTATAAGCAAATTTCACTTTTCTAGAAGCAGACACTTCGCATTGTGAATTAACCACGGTATACCTTATTGTCACATTTGTGTTGACATAAATAAGTGATTGGAAGGCAAGATTTTGATAACATAATTTATGACATCCATATTTTCCCTGGTAGGATAGTCTTCTGTTTAAGAAAAGGGACTCTAATGTCAAACTGTGTTTGCCTTCTATGTCCTCTTTGTATGTTGGGCAAGTTCCCTAACTTATTGTTAATTTCCTCATCTATTACAAAACTTTTTGGATGAAATTTCAACAAATTAATGGACTATACATTACTTAGCACAGTGCCTAGCACATAGCATTTGATCAATATTAAATTAAACCATGTGAAATTGTCAATATTCACTTAGGTGTTTATACACAAAAATATCAGTTTCATATGGTTCAAGCTAATGTTAACTATATTAAAATTATCATTATCACTTTCCTTTACTGTCCAACAAACAGCTCATAATAATTTCCTTTAATACTTAATATGATGGGAACACAAATTCAACACATATATAAAGAAGGCTAATTCTGCTTTGGGCTCATGCTTTTTCCCAGGTAATGAAGGATGATTTCCATCTATAACAGGAAAGAGTTCAAGGCAGGGATGGGCAGCTCACCAGGTCTCCCACCCTTCCTCTGAGCTTGGCTGCCTCTTGCATAGCTTCCTCAGCTTCAAAATTAATTCCCAAAGCACATAGACTAACATTCTAATTCAGTATACACATTCTAACTATATCAACCTATGAATTTCCTTAAACTTGTATCCACAAACTGACTTGAAAAAGTACTCATAAACTTGTTATCACTTTCATATAGAATTTGCTTCCTTAATAATTCAACAAAAATTTACTGAGTGTCCACTACTTTCCAGGCACTGTCTGGTTTGGTGGCGAATGTAAAGATTAATCAGTCCTAACTCTAATCTTCAAGGAGTGTATAATTTACTAGGCTTTTCAATGTTTCTTTAGTTTATTTATAACAGTAATTAAATTAATACTCTATTCCCCATCACAGTACATCAGGGATCTATCTGTTTTGTTTCTGTTTCTTTTGACTACTTTTCTATTGCCTTTCCTACTCTCTTTCTTTCCTAGTATTGCAACCCTACAGTTATTTAAGAATAAAGTTACTCCCTTTGAATAATTTTAATCTCCTAATTTAATTCCTTTAATAAAGTTCATATTCATTTAGTTATAGGCATTCTTAAGGGAATCATGCATTTTTATTATAATTAGATAATGAATATTCGATGGCCAAGATTCTGAAATAAAAATTATAATGCCAGTGATGAAAATGAACAATATCGAGAATCTTTTATTACAGAATTACCAATGAGAATAATCTACTGGGAATAACTAATCTGTTCAAGCTGGCGAAAGCAGTGGATGTAGAAGTAAATGTTTTAATATTGCCCAATATAAATGTTCTCTCCTTTATTTAATGTCTTCTATTGGAAAACTGTAATAATGCCATTCCTAAATGCAATGCCCTTTTGAGACGGTGAACAATGGTATTAGTTCACAAGCCCATTGCTTAAAATGTAACTCAGTGGTGTGAGATGGAGAACTTCTCTCTCCATGTGTAACTTTTGATCGTCTTGTGCATTGTTGCTCTGGGTATTGGTTAGATAACCACACTAGCTCATTTCAGGTGGGCATACAAGAGATTCCTATTTCTCCAGGAAATGTCAAATATTCCTGGTGTAGCAAATAAATAGATCAAAAGGAAGCAAACTATTCAGAAGAAGGTGGAAGAGAGTGAGATACATGAACTTTTTCATTTGAGTATATCCTAGTTATAAAAAGAGATATAATGTTGAGGGAGGCAGGAGATAAAAGTTCAGGACAGGGATATAAAATCATTACTAGATGGAAAAGGAGCCAGGTAGGAGATCTCTGACATGAATAGGTCAGATTTGAGGGGAGACAGAATTGTATAGAATCAAAAGATACTTGATTCAGAAGGCGTTTTACAAAAAGGGAATACATTGGACTTCTCTAATCTATGTGCAATTACCTCTCTGTGTGTAATTTGTGTCTTGAGTTAACTTCACCAACTATGGTTTTTTTTATGTTCAATAATTTCCTGCATGCAGGCTTCTACTTATCACCAAGATTTCTGGGAAAGAAGGAAAGGATTTATTTCTAGGGCATACAGAAAGAAAGAGAGAGACAGAGAGAGAGGAGGAGGGAGGGAGGGAAGGAAGGAAGGAGGAGGAAAGGAGAAAGAGCCTAACGTAATTGGATACAGCATCTTTGGCAGAGAGAGAGTCCCTGGGCACCACAGGGGGACAGCATAACTCACTACCGTCCACTCTCCTCTGGACCTCAGGATGTTGGCCTCATCCTGTGTTTAGCTTACTTGGGATAGGAAATGATACTCCAGTTGATGCTGGAAAGCACTGTCTATGACTGTCACTATTGTACAATTACAATGTATAATACACTGCCTACTACTATCATTATTGTGCAGTGTTCTTTGTCCTTGTCTGCCTGGATTATTCTCATATTTGGCAGTCTGATTTCTGGCAATCCAAGATTTAAAAGGTGTTTTAATTGAAAATACCTGAACTTTCAATAACACCACTGCTGGAGTCAGTACCACCTCACTGGTTAATCATCTCACCATTTATTGAGTTCCTTTGCATTTTGCTGCCTCGTATTTCGCCAGTGATGGCATAAAGCTTCCTCGTAGAACTCTGATTTGTCCTGCTCACTCATCAGTTAGAGATGCTGACTTAGACATTCCACCAGGTAATTCATCTGCCTCTCCTGGCCCTCCATAAAAACCAGTTATTATTTTTCCCTCACCCATGCAGGAACACTATGTTATAGTGTCCTTGGGAATTCCAATGTAAGAGCTTAAACTATAACCACTCCATGACTCTGATGGTTCTGCTGGGCTTGCTGTGGGAATGGCGGCCCACTGGGTGGCTTGCCAAGGATGTATTTTCATGAAGTAGTCAGCAGTCCTCTGAGCCTTAAGGAAGGACTTAAGAGTTGAGGGGCTGAGGCTTGTTGCCAGGATAATGTTTTAGGCTTAAGGGAAAGGAACAGTTTTGAATAGGATGAGAGGCCGCTGAAATGGTTTCAAGTTATTGATAAGGAGACAACAAAAAACTGAATTAAGTGACTTTCTTCATTTGAAGTTGAGGTACCAAGTGGGATTCGACTCCAGAGGTGAAGCTCAGATCCTGAATCAAGTTGAGGACTAGCTAAAACAGGACTGGGGCAGGAGCAGCTTTCTGTAAGACATACCCACCAGCATACCCTGTCAGTTTACCATCACCATGGCAACACCTGGGAGTTACCACCCCTTCCCATGGCAATGACTGATGACCCCAAAGTTACTACCCCTTTTCTAGAAATGTCTGCATAAGCTGTCCCTTAATCTACATGTAATTCAAGGTCAGTATAAACATGACTACAGAACTGTCCTGAGTTGCTACTCTCAGCACACTGCCTGTGGGGTAGCCCTGCTCTGTGGGAGCAATCACAGATCTGTAACACTGCCACTTCCGTAAGAGCTGTTTTCTTCTACCCTACCATCGGCTTGCCCTTAAATTCTTTCCTGGGCAAAGCCAAGAACCCTCATGGGCTAAGCCCCACTTTGGGGCTGGCTTGCCTTGCATCAAAGTCATGGTGGGTACTTGAGCTGGATTCAGGGTCCTGAGCATTGGACACCCCACATCTGTCCTAAGAAGGTGCCAGAGACACCCAAGCAGGAGCTGGAACAAGGGAGAAGGTCATGGAAAGATGCTATGAGGCAACTGGAAAACCTGAATGTGCACTCACACTTGAGCCAACCACCGAGAACTCTGAAATAATGGAATAGAATCTGAGAGTAGCTGAAGTTTCTAAGATTGCTAATTTAGAGGGAACCAGGTAAATGCAATTTGTCTGATGTGGCATGGGGAAATACAAGTCTCAACAGCCAAAGAAAGGAACGAATTTTTAAAAACCTGATTTCCGCTGGGCACGGTGGCTCATGCCTGTAATCCCAGCACTTTGGGAGGCCGAGGAGGGCGGATCACAAGGTCAGGAGATCGAGACTATCCTGGCTAACATGGTGAAACCCCGTCTCTACTAAAAAGTACAAAAAGTAGTCAGGTGTGGTGGCGGGTGCCTGTAGTCCCAGTTGCTGGGGAGGCTGAGGCAGGAGAATGGCGTGAACCTTGGAGGCAGAGCTTGCAGTGAGCCAGTATCGTGCCACTGCACTCCAGCCTGGGCGACAGATCGAGACTCCATTTCAAAAAAAACAAAAAAACAAAAAACAAAAAACAAAAACCTGATTTCTACTTGGGTTTTCAGAATCACAGTTTAATAAAAAGTGAAGCCTTTTTGTATAGAGTTATGTTCAGTGTAGTCCTTAGGTGTGTTGCACCGACACCTTTGGGACCTTGTTAGAAATGCACAATTACAGATTCCACCCTACACTTACTGCAAAAAAATCTGTATTTAGCAATAGTGCCAGGTAATTTGTATGCACAGGACTTTAGGGAATGGGAGACAAACTGATGGGTTGGGAGTTAATTTGGCCAGCAGATAAAAATAGCAATTTCACTGTCTTATTAGAATATATGTTTGACTCCTATAGGTAATTGAGTTTTAGTAATGGTAGTATAATTCAGCTCACAATATGTTAGAATTTGTATGATAATATTTTCACAAAATTATGCAATCTATACTTTAAATCTGTAATAGTCCAGTTATATTTTTAGCTCTAGGTTTGTGAATCAACCTGTAAAAGGAATTCCACTCCCATGAAGAATAAAATATCTACCACAAAATCGATATAAACATCCATCTCTTAGGCAGTTATTCTCAAAAGGCAATTAATGCATCATAAGCATCTGGGGACCTTGATGAGCTTGATGTCCTAGAGATTTTTGGATAGAAGTGAGATTACCAAAATCTCGGATTTCAGATCACAGTGATTCTGATACTCCTGGTTCCCTCCCAAACTTTAAATAAACATATACATAAAACCAAAAGAGTCTCTACAAATAAGTAATTTGTATTTCTAAAAGTAAGTAATATTTGTTCTCTAGTATTCACATAAGTACTCATTTTTTGGCGATCATTATAATCAACGAGTAATACTGGATAAAGGAAACAAACCATTTCAGGCAAAGAAATTAACTTCTAAATAATTCAAATGACTCATTATACAGAGGAGAAAACTAAGCCCTAGAAAGGTAAAGCATCTTTGTTTAAGATCACAGTATTTATTAACATGTCCTATTTATTTATTTATTTATTTGAGACAGTCTCTCTCTATCACGTAGGCTAAAGTATGGTGGTGCAAACACCTCTCACGGCAGCCTCAACCTCCACGGCTCAAGCAATTCTTCCACCTCAGCCTTCCAAGCAGCCGGGGCCACAGGTACATGCCACCAGACCTGGCTAATTTTTAAATTTTTTTTGTAGAGACAAAGTCTCATCATGTTGGTCTCCAACTCCAGAGCTCAAGCAATCCTCCCACCTTGGCTTCCCAAACTGCTGGGATTACAGGCTTGAGATACTAAGTCTAGCCCAATATTTCTTCTTTATATCTTTTTTTACATATATTATATCTAACATAATGTTCATGGCATTTTAGACTTTAATTTTAGTGTTTCAACTCTGATGATTTTAGAATTGCAAAATGCTTAATTTCTTGGTTAACCGGAACTGAATACATAATCATTGCAATTCTGGACCACAATGACCTACGAACCTCCCATTTCTTTGAGCATCTCGTTTCCCACAATTTTTTTCATCCGATTGCTCTTCAGTCACCTACTCCCCTGGTGATACCCTTGATTTAGTCATTATCTTTTCAAACTTTTATTCTAGTTATGCTGACTTCTGACCACTGCCTTTAATTGTCCAGTTCATTTACTCTGGTTCTCAAATACAGCATTTCTTCTACTGGAACCTTCAATTCATTGACTATCACTTTTTCACTCTCATGTCCTCACTCTTCTTCTTCATTAGTTTAGATTTCAACATTCATTGTAATTATCACACCTTTGAAAAACAAACAAACAACTTCATCGCTCTCCATTGTATTTGTCAGCAAAATCCAACAGTGTTTACATCTCATTCTCTGCTAACCCATTTAGTTCCTGTCAATCCTACTAACTTATTCTGGTCATTTTTACTCCTGTTCTCTTAACAGACTCCTTCCTCTGCCTCTTCAAACCTCAGACACCTTTTCTCCTTCCTGCCTCAGTAAGTGACATTATCTGAAAAACCAACTCTGGGAATGCCCGATGTTATTTTACTGCATCTAAGCAGTAAAACTTGGAGAAAAACAAGCAAACAAAAGGTGCTGACCAGTCATGCTTTACATGGAGACCATGAATATCACCTGGGTCCTCAGACCTGCAGGACAACCCTATCACTTTCTCTAGTCAATTCCATCTTCCACTCATTGTCTTATACCTCTAGCCAAGACTTTTTCCCTCCACACCTCAGGATCAGCAAATGATCTCACCTCTTATTTCTGGAAAAGAAAAGAAAAAATGGAATCAATCTAAGTAGAATTAAATGTTCTTCCTGTCCCCAAACCTATCGACATCTGGGTCTGCATATTCCGCTTTTCCTGATATGATGGAGGAAAAGTCCTTTCAAATGTAAGGCCAACCTGCCAGGCTCCTCGGCCTCTCGCCTGATCAAGCTCTTTGCTCCTGCTGGTGTACTCTATTCTGCTTTTGTCTTCATGGTTTCCTTTCCTATTGGGTCACTACCCCCAGCATCAAAATATCCTATAGTGTTTCTCATCTTAAACATGTAAAATTTGTTCTCATGGATCCTTATTCTTTTCTATCTGTTGTCTCATTTCTCTGCTGAGTTTTTTCTTTTTTCTTTTTTTAAGAATAAAATATCTCTCAGAAGAGCTTTGTGTACTCATACTTAAGTTTTCTTTAAGAAAAGCAAAAAAGGCAGGCTTGCCTTCAGCAAAAGTAAATTTGGAAATCTTGCTCAATCTTTCTGATGAAGACAATGAGGAAATCCAAAAGACTCCTAAAGCTATGAAATGGTGCTCAAACTCATTATCTTCAGGGATATAAAAATTAAAACCTCAATGAGATGCTGTTGCACAACTATCGGAATAGCTAAAATTAAAAAAATGACATTACTAAGTGTTGGTAAGTATGTGAAGCAACACACTTTAAATCACTTTTCATAGATATATAAACTGGTAAAATTGCTCTTAAGCTTCTCCATTATCTACTAAAGTTGGAGATTCACATGATCTTTGATTCAACACTTCTATTCTTAGATAGAAATAGATCCCTCCAAAAACATGCTCAGGTGCACTCAGAGGTATGGATAAGAATGTTCATATCATTATTCGACCAGCTCAAAACTAGAAACAACCCAAGTATTATGGTCTGAATGTTTGACATCCCCCCATATTAATATGGTAAAAACATAACCCACAAGGTGTTGGTATTAGGAGGTGGGGCCTTCAGAAAGTGGGAAGGTGAAGCCCTCATGAATGGGATTAGTGCTCTTATAAAAGAGGCCCAAGAGAGACCCCACACTCCTTCCACCATGTGAGGGGACACAGTGAGAAGGTGACATCTATAAGGAAGTGGGTCCTCACCATATACCAAATCCTGCCATTGCCTTGATCTTGGACTTGTCAGCCTTCATAACTGTGAGAAAGAAATTTCTGTTGTTTATGACCTATCCAGGCTATGCTATTTTGTTCTAACACTTCACACAAAGACACCAAGTGTTCATCAACAATTTAAGTGGTAACATATTTACACTGTGGAACACTATAACAATGGAAGTAGAATACAGGTGTATATTGCAACACGGATAAAGCTCACAGATTTAATCCTGAGCAAAGGCATCCTAGGCATAAGGAATTATATATTGCAGCTTTCCTTTGATATAAAATACAGAAACTTGCAAACCTAATTTATGGTGTTAGAATTCAGGATAATATATACTGTTGGGGAGATGGGAGCAATAGTGATTCAGAGATAACACAAGGGGACTCTAGGCTGCTGGTAATTTTTCTTTTTACTTCTTTTTTTTTTTTTTTTTGAGATGGAGTCTTGCTGGTCACCCAGGCTGGAGTGCAGTGGCAAGATCTCAGCTCACTGCAAGCTCCGCCTCCTGGGTTCACACCATTCTCCTCCCTCAGTCTCCTGAGTAGCTGGGACTATGGGACTACAAGCATCCACCACCACGCCTAGCTAATTTTTTGCATTTTTAGTAGAGATGGGGTTTCTTGATTAGCCAGGGTGGCCTTGATCTCCTGACCTCGTGATCCCCCCGCCTCGGCCTCCCCTTTTTCATTTTTTTGATCTGGTTGGTGGTTATATGACTAGTTCTTTTGGGAGAAATCATTGAGTTCCTTTGGGATAAATCGTTGATCATATATTTCATCTTGTGCTCTCATTTAGATGTCATATCTCCTAATAAAAAAAGCTTTGGAAAAAGAAATTAATGGCAAACATCATTGGGCAGCTGGAAGTTAGGGAAGAGAAGAAGGCTTTCATTATATCTCTTTTTATAACTTCTGGTTTTTAAACCAAGTAAAGGTGTTACTATTTTGAAAATGTTAATCCAATTTTTGACCAAGATGAAAAATTAAACAGTAAACTGAAATCTCACATGAGAGTCCTGTGGCCCACGGTCATTTCAGGGTCTGGGTGCGAGGAAGGGCATCTGCTTGTGCTGCGATTTGGGCACGTGTCTTTAGGCAAGGGCATCAGCGGCAGAAGGTCGAACACAGTGAAACTCTCTGAATGGGCTTCTCAGCCGAATTGCAAGATTTCATTAGAGCCTCTGCTGCCAATTCTTTCCAGACTTAGGAGAAATCAGAGGACATGCAAATCTTTCTTTTGGATATTTCCAGAATTTTTATTTTGCATCTAAGCTCATTTAAACATGGCTCAAATGAAAACAGTTCCATTGATGTGCTTATCTCACTGACAGCATTTTCTTTCTTTTTTTTTTTTTTGCCCCCTGCCAAAGAAATAATCATCTTGAGATATTCTCAAAGGGTCATTTGGAAAACATTATTGAAAAATATCCACATAAATATTCACTCATGTATTTTGTGTTTTAGCATGAATAGTAACCAAATTCTATGTCGTAAAATTAACATTTCACAATGTCTGTTTATTGAGTATATTCGAATAGTTATTATTTTTGTGGTAGTTGAAAGAACTGGCATATATGAGCAAAGCAAGTAGCTAAGTAGGCTAAGTAAGCTATAAATCCTGGAATTTTCTTTTAAAGATTTGCAGTGTGCAACTGTGATCTTACTTTACTATGGAATTCTTGCTTGGGGGAAAATATTTCACTATAAATAGCACCTCTGTTAAATTGTGGTTTGAGTCTAGTCAGTAATTCTTGGGTCAGGTCTGTACCCCCATCATGAGCTTTCTTTGAAGACTTAGTGTCCTGAGATAAAATATATGCATGCTTGTTTTGTTCTTTCACCTGTATCTCAAGGTATATGTACAGCACTTTTGCTCTTCCGTCCATATCTCAGTTTGTGGTTCTCAGGGATACCTTGCCCTAGAACAGGAGACGTTCTGATCCACTTGGCCAGGGAGTGTCATCGTATGATAGCTGAGGAGGGGAGCAGGCCAGTGAGTTGCCCTCTGTCCTCTGATTCTGTAGTATAGAATCAGTTTCCTCTACTACATATCAGAATATTCTAGGGCAGAAATTCTCTAAATGTGGCCAGGAGACACCTGGTGGTTCTGAATACCTTTCAGGGGATCTATTAACTGTTGGACCAAATAATTTTCATAATAATAGTAAGACATCAAATTTCCTTTTTCACTCTCGTTCACTCATGGGTGTATAATGGAACGACACTACTCTTCTCATTAATCTTTTTTTGTTTTGGGACAATGTAGTTTCTTTAAAAAATGAAAGTGTGTTATGCTAATAAGTAGAGGGTTTTTAATGTTGTCTTAAATTAATATTTAAAGTATATCAGTTGTTTTAAAATAAATTAGTATTTAAAGTATATCAGTTTTAATTTCTAATACATTAAATACTGATATGTAAAACTCATAAAAATAAAAGCTTTTTGGATCTTCAATTTTGATGACTATCAAGGAGTCATAAGATTTAAAAAGTGTGATCATTATTGCTCCAGAGGAATTAATCTTAATCCATATACTTGGATGTGCAATAAATATCACATGGCTTTTATTTTCCCTGCAGTGAACTTTGAAAAGTCTTTTCTGCTGTTTCATTTGTGGTGGGAAACCCAGTGTCAGTGGCTCAACTTTGCTGCACTATCTGGATTCACCTGACAGGAAGAAAAAAATGGGTGTAGCTGTTTTTTACAGAAACCTTGGAGACCGGATAAGATGAAAGGGAAGAAAAATATCAGAGAGATCTCTGTGTAGTGAAGTCACTCTAGAAATCTTTCAGCTTTTTTGTACTATTTTATACTTTTATACTATAAATTCCCATGAATAAAAGCTCTTGTTAATTCACTCTAGACTCTTGATATAGGGGACGGATATACTGAATTGTGTCTAACACAATTTGGATACTGAATACATATTGCTGAGCAAATAAATAAATGATTGTTTCTAAGAGAGTTAATTAAAATAAAATTATTATCTAAAAATTAAAAAAACTTAACTATAGTATTCAAATAGCAATTACTGGCTGAAAATAACTATGCTTTTTGGTGCTAGAAATAAACATAATTGCTTAATATATAGAAGAACAAGATGCATATCACTGAATCAATGTTCAATAATTTATAAAATATGATAAATCCTACTGCTTTATATAATCATCTTTCAGTAAAGTCAATATATCATTGTCTTTTCTGCTTGCTGTCTTCTTTTCCTTCTGTATAATGGTGAAACTGTAGTTAAGATGCAATGACATATCTTCTACTCATATAAAAACATTAGCTTTTATTATCTTTAAAATAATGCTAGGTCACTTGTGAGCTGCTTCCTGCAATAACATAACATCTGAAATAACTCTAAAAAAATCTGACTTGAACAAAGTCTTAAAAGACAATTTAAGATTCACAGAGGTCTCTGTAAGAGGCACACACACACACAGAAAGGTTATGTCGCATGACCCAAATCAGAATGTATGAAAGTCATCTTCATTCATGCCTCTCTCCATAGTTCACTGGACAAGTACTTTTCTCCCCTGAAAATAATTCATTTGTTTGCTTTCATGTCTTCCTGCTCATCTCCCTTCTATCCCATTTCCCTCTCCATTCTAGATCTACTTAGGTTCTTTTTCACATAAACTGGTTTAGCTTCTGTGGTGGGTAGAACTGTGTCTTCCAAAAAGATATTTTCAAGTTTTAACCCCTGGTACTTCTCGATATGACCTTTGCAGATGTAATCAAGCCATACTTGATTAAGATAGGCCCTAATCCAATGTCTAGTGTTCTAATAATAAGTGACAAGAGAGGCTGAGGTTGGTGATGTGTCTACAAGTCAAGAACACCAAGGGTTGCCGGCAATCACCAGAAGTTAGGAGAGAGATCATAGCCCTGCTGATACCTTGATTTCAGGCTTCTGGCCTCTAGAACTGTAAAAGAATGAATTTCTGTTGCTTTACGCTACTCTGTTTATGGTACTTTGTTCTGTAGCCCTAGGATACTAACATAGCTTGTCTTAGAACTTCTCAATTATCTCTCCATTGATTACTCTGATCAGCATAACCAATAGAATCGATATATCCTTTTTTTAAATTTAAAGTTTCAGGATACATGTGCAGGACATGCAGGTTTGTGATATAGGTAAACATGTGCCACGGTTTGCTGCACCAATCAACCCATCACCTAGGTATGGAATGAGAATCAATATTTCTTAGAAGGAAAGAAGAGCATCTGTGGCTACCTGGATGCTGATATTTTTGTCCCACTCATGCAATTTAGACTATTTGACTACATGAGCTTATCTTTCTAAAGATTCAATCATTCACACTACTCAGCTTGATCCAGGGGATACTGATAAGAATATACGCTATTCTCAGGAAGCTTTCAGTTTAGGGCGAAGAGACAATGGAACACATAAATAAAACTTAGCACAACTGGTGCTTCCTATGAAACTAAGAAAATGCAAAGTGAGCAAGACAAGTAGCAACAGAATAATGCTTACTTCATCAAATTTGAGAGGCCAAGAGTACGCTATACATGACTATTCATCTTGAAAACAATGTAACAACGTAACATTGGGGAAAACTCATTAGGCCAGAGCTTAGAAGACAGCACAGGCTTGCTTTGCCACATAGTATGCGACCTTGGGTATATTCCCTAAATCTCTAAATTTCTCAGGTGAAAATGAGACTAGCTATTCCCTAAGGCAGTGTTTTCCAAACTGTAAATTGAGATACATTGGTAGATAGTAATTTCAATTTGGGGACCCAGCAACAGCATTAAAAAAAAAAAAGTATAATAAAAAAATGCAGACTAGGAAATAAAGTGCATTCAATTCTGTACAAAGTATAAGTGAGTATTATTTCAGGAAGCTTTAATTTTAGTTATGTACATGCATGTGAGGTGTCTGTGTATGTACATATTTATACTTTGTCAACATAAGATGATTTTCTTACTGTGAGTCTAAATTTTTAAAACACTCAATCCTGAGTTCCCTTGAAACACTAAATTGCTAATAATCTATGATAGTTAAGTACCAGGAGGAATACATTATGATAGGCGTACATTTAATTACTTAAAGAAATATGTTCAATTTAATGTGCCAAAATACTATTATTTTCTACAAACAATGAAAAGGAGAGATTTATTTTATTATTATCATTATTTTTTGAGACAAGAGTTTCACTCTTGTTGCCCAGGCTGGAGTGCAATGGCACGGCCTCGGCTCACTGCAACCTCCGCCTCCCAGGTTCAAGTGATTCTCCTGCCTCAGCCTCCCGAGCAGCTGGAATTAGAGGCATGTGCCACCATGCCCAGCTAATTTTATATTTTTGGTGGAGACAGGGTTTCACCACGTTGTCCAGGCTGGTCTGGAACTCCTGACCTCAGGTGATCCTCCTGCCTCCGCCTCCCAGCGTGCTGGGATTTCAGGCGTGAGCCACCGTGCCTGGCCGAAAAGAAGAGATTGAAGTGGGGCTGCTTTTAATTAAGATATAAACATGCTGTATATTTTGAACCACAGAACGATCTTAATTTTGGCATCAACATTCAGTTTTAGGTGTTCATCTAAATTTTACCTATTAACTCTATTAAGTTCAGTTTCTAAAACTGGGGCCATACCACTAGGAGTTCTCATAACAAAATTTATTTTCGTTTTATTTTTATTTTTTTCTTTAATTAATTTCACTTTAAGTTCCAGGATACATGTGCAGAATGTGCAGGTTTGTTACATAGGTATACATGTGCTGTGGTGGTTTGCTGCACCTATCAATCCTTCATCTAGGTTTTAAGCCCCGCATGCATCAAGTATTTGTACTAATGCTCTCCCTCTCTTTGCCCCTCCACCCCCTGACAGGCCCTGATGTGTGTTGTTCCCCTCCCGGTATTCATGTGTTCTCATTTTGCAACACAATTTATTTTTAAGATACTTGCCCCTCTAAGTTTTTGAATTGCTCTTTCCCCCACCCAAGGTCTAGCTCTGACTTTAGGAATTGCTCTTTGATTTAACACTTTCTATTAGAACTCTTATTTTGAATTCAGCTGCTTGTATTCCCAAATCACAACGTTCATTTCTGACTATTTTTATCCTGTTGACCCCAGATTTAATAACTGCTCCTCTCCAGCATCACCCTTTCTTAATTTAGTCTGGAACATATATTCTAAGAAGCAGGATATGTGCTTGATTATACAGAAGTTTGGACAATTCTCTCTCCACTACAAAGCCTACTAATGGTCAGTCGTGAATCTCCTCTTTCCTCTTTTCCTATTACAGAAGAAATACCTCGATTTGCTCTCCAGACTAGATTGTAAATTTTTCTTTTTGTACTTTTTCTCACTGATGTTCTTACGTGTCCTCACATTCTCTTTAGGAACCTGTTTAAATGTCTTTCCTCCCCTCTCTATTTACTGGGCTCCATTCTTCATCTTCCAGGCTCCCAAGTACAGGGATCCTGGAAGGCACAACTTTCTCTCTGCCCTCTGAGAGTTCTCGGCTGGGCCTGAGAATTAAATTGACATCACACAATTACCAAGATAGGAGCATACAGATTTTAAATGGACATAGGAATCCATATAGGAAAATGAAGACCCAAAGAAGCGGTTAGAGTCAGATGCTTCTATCCTAAGTCAGATGAAGAGGAGTCCATTGTGAAAACATGGCAAGACAAAGAGGCTTGGGCCAGAGCAGTTAATTGTAGAAAAGTGATGAGGCAGATAAGGTTAATTTAACAAAGTTTTTTGGTACAGATTTCTCTTGACCTTCACTCCCTATCTCTGGTGATAAGAATGTTTCTTCCTCCCAATACAGGGATGACGACAACTTTCCCCTGGAGATTTATCTCCTGCTTTTAGGAAGAAAAAGGAAGGTCAAAGTGCTCTTCTTGTATCTGCTATTTTTCAAGAGCCTTTACTTCAACATAATCCTTATGCCAAAGTGGCATGCTTTGAGGTAACATATTCTGCCACCCTTCTGTGATTTGGGCAGGGCGGAGCCCATCAGGTATGGCAGGCGGGGGTGCCTGTCTGTTTGTGTTTGTGCAGCTTCCACAGGGGCACCCAGAAACTGCCTGTTTTCCTATTGGGAACCGACTTTGCCCAAGGGTGTTATAACAGTAGAGCACATTAAAGATCAGCTGAAATGTCAACAAATTTTCAAAAAGGGCTATTAGCAATGCAAATGTGTGTCTCCAGCACTTGTGATAAGCACAATAAACAAAACTGTAAGGGCTTTTTTTTTTTTTTTTTTTAAAGCCTCTTCAGGTGTATAGCTTAAGCTGTGATGGAAAAGCCAGTTCTCATTGAACTAAGGATATGAGGACACTTCATCATACTTGTCTGATGTACTAGCCAACTGTATGAATTGCATTAATCCTAATGGCACAGTCACAGTTGAAAACAGTCTTCAGCTTGCAAAGTCAATTCCAGGTGAGTTACCATGCCTCCCTAACTATACTTGGTAGTTAACTGCTTTCCACAACCCACCCTGGTCTCTGGTGTGTGAAATACCACTCAGGATTCTGAAGGGTGTCTACAGAACCAACTCATTGCAATGGATTCCCTTTCTCCCCAAGCCTTTGGTGGGTAAAAATTGGAATTTGACAAGAAAATGTCACTTCCATTTAGCTTCTGAGAGCAGGCTGGCTGGCCTTGTGCCCCAAGTAAATGCTGCTTTTCTTCTTTGTTATTAATACCAATTCAAATCACAGCTTCTTCTTATTTCTTATGGGCAGTAACCAGGTACTACCCATTCTACCTGGACCTCAGTTCAGTTCTCAGTCATGGGTGGAAGCCATTCTCCTCGAAGCTTCTTAGCAATAAGTTCCTGGAATCCTACTTGGGTTTCCTGACCTGCAGCCCAGGGCCAACCTTCAAGGAGACCCCAACAGCTTCTCTGGCTTCCATCTGACCCAGCAGAGTGGTACCAAACCCCTCTGACCTTTCCATGTATTAGAATGCTGCTGAGGTCACTGAATCTATTTCTTGCTAAATAACCAAGTGCTTTTTGAATTCGCTCATTCTGGGAGAACAATCAACTAGCCTGGGCTGTAATTTATTCATAGCTGTGTTTCTGAGTATAAGTTTCTTAAGATATCTTGAGCCAGTCAGGATTACAGCTTTGGAGAGAGGATTTTTTTCTGGCAATAAACCTAATATATATATAAATATAATATATATATATTTCATATATATAATATATATTTCATATATAATATATATTTCATGTACATATTTTATATATATATACACACACACAGTTGATCCTTGAACAACACAGGTTTGAACTGTGTGAGTCCACTTATACATGGATTTTCTTCTGCCTCTGTCACTCCTGGGACAGCAAGACCAACCCCATCTCCTCCTCCTCCTCCTCAGCCTACTCATTGTGAAGACAAGAAGGATGAAGACTTTCATGATGATCCATTTCTACTTAATGAATAGTAAATATATTTTTTCTTCATTATGATTTTCTTTCTTTCTTTTTTCTTTTTTTTAAGACGGAGTTCGGCTCTTATTGCCCAGGCTGGAGTGAAAAGGCGATTCTCGGCACGCTATAACCTCCACCTCCCAGGTTCAAGCAATTCTCCTGCCTCAGCCTCCTGAGTAGCTGGGATTACAGGCATCCACCACCACACCCGGCTAGTTTTGTATTTTTAGTAGAGACGGGGTTTCTCCATGTTGTTCAGGGCTGGTCTCAAACTCCCAACCTCAGGTGATCCACCCGCCTTGGCCTCCCAAAGTGCTGGAATCACAGGTGTGGGCCACTGCACTTGGCTATTATGATTTTCTTAATAACATTTTCTTTTGTGTAGCTTATTGTAAGATTACAGTATATAATATACATAACATACAAAGTATGTGTTAGTCGATTGTTTCTGTTATTGGTAAGGCTTCCAGTCAACAGTAGGCTATTAGTGGTTAAAATTTTGGAGAGTCAAAGGTTATATGCAGATTTCTGACCGTGCAGGACATAGCCCTAACTCCTGCATTGTCCAAGGGTCAACTGTGTATATATATATACACATATACACACACACACATATACATACATGTATACATACATATGTGAGTGTGTGTATAAAAACAAGGTGATCGTAATTATATGATATATATGGTTATAATCGTCTTTGCAAAATTGGGCCTTTTTTCCTGGAATGGCTAGAATAAAATTTTATTTCATTTATGTTATTTTTATTTTATTAAAAGAATTTTCTGGGTATACAATAGGTATGTATACTTATGGGGATACATGAGATGCTTTGATGCAGGCATACAATGTGAAATAAGCACATCATGGGGAATGGGGGAATCCATCGCCTCCAGTATTTATCCTTTGTGTTACAAACAATCCAGTCACACTCTTTCAGCTATCATAAAATGTACAATTCAGTTATTATTGACTATAGTCACCCTGTTGTACTATCGAATAGTAGGTCTTATTCATTCTTTCTATTTTTTTCTACTCATTAACCATCCCCCCACCCCCCAGAATGAAATTTTAAGTTCACCATTGAGGATAATTAGAATTTAAAATAATTCTAATGTGTTCTGAGTAAGCCATGACCAAATCTGCATATATATGGCTTTGAGAAGAGTTAATTTTTAAGGTATTTTTTTTCTCCTCTCTTTCTAGATTGTGAGGTAAATTTAAAAAAAAAATCTGTACAGAAATGGAATTTAACTTGGTTGTTGGTAATTAGGCCGATAGAGACCATGTTTCCTTTGGAAGCCTAAATTATCTACAGGGATTATGAAGATCAAATGAATCCAAGTTTATTTTTAAGATAAATAAATCATATTTAAAAAAATGAAAGCCAGGCATCCATTTTGCATTGTGAGGAGTTCTTGGGGCTCAGAAAATACTCCTCCAAAAAATATGGCTCTTTGGCATGCTTTGAATTAAAGGCAATTAAAGGCATCAGAAATAAGCCTCAGAACCAAGGTATTTCCAGTGTTCCCTCCCAAGCCCCACTCTGATCTCTTTTCTTTCCTGAAGCATTGGGAGCTACTGTCTCTGGAATTTTATTTTTTGTTTTTTTAGAGACAGGGTCTTGCTCTGTCACCCAGGCTGGAGTGCAGTTGCACGATCATAGCTCACTGCAGCCTCTCTACCTCCCTGGCTTAAGCAATTCTTCCCACCTCAGACTCCTGAGAATCTCGGACCACAGGCATGCACTATGATGCCCAACTAAATTTTTTTTTTTTTTCCTAGAGATAGGGTCTCCCTATGTTGGCCAGGGTGGTCTTGAACTCCTGGGCTCAAGCAGTCCTCTCACCTTAGCCTCCCAAAATGCTGGGATTACAGGTGTGAGCCACTGTACCAGAACGGGAATTTCCTTATCTGACTAGGAAAACTCTTTAAAAGGAAATGCAATTGTCTTAAGACCTCCTCCCTAGGAATCTCATCAAATAACCAGGAAAGATTAACACTGGAGAAGAGAAGACACTGGGAGTCTCCACTGCATCCAGAAAGACTTTTCATCTCTTCTTCTCAAGACAGCTCCAAGAGAATACCTGGGAGACTTTATCTACATAATAAGATAACCTTTGATTACGGTGAAGTTCAACCACTCACCTTCCCTTCGCCTATCCTAGAGCTCAGAGGAACTTCGTCCCAGACCACTGTTCTCTGGACTTATTCATTTCCCCCGTAACTCATTTATCCCTACACTCCTCATCAACCCTGTCCCTATGAAGAAGGGTACATCACTAAGCGTCAGGACCTCACTGGATTATTGGGTCATTCTCCTCCTGTGATTCCCCTGTCCCTAAGCATGTTAGTTACCTTCCGTATGTCCTTTCCTCCCATTAATCCGGCTATTGTCATTTGTTCATTTTCAGCTAACCTTTAGAGGGTGGAGGGGGAACTTTCCAGTTGCCTCTACAGATTCAACATGTTTCTTTGTAAATCTAGAGACTCAGACGGACTGAGAATATCCCACTGTGGCCTTGGCTTGTCCTGGTCTCACAGCTGTTCCTTCCCACCTACTCTTCTGCTTGACTTCAGCGACTGTTTCTGTCTAACAAAAGGCAGATCACTCATGTGAGGGCAGCTGATCAACAGCACAATTCCACCCTCTTTGGAGAACCATCCTCGACCAACTATTCTTGAAACTAGCTGAAATTTGGACCCACTTCTGCTAAAGTTTTGTGCAAAACCTTCTGTCATGCCTATGTTAATGGAACTCTGGTTTATTTTCTTCCATAGAAACCAAGCGAACTGGTTTATTTTGGGGGAATATCTTGGTATTTAACTTCTGCTTATTCTTGGTTGGCAGTCTACCCCATGTCATTGTCCCTTGAGTTTTCACTTATACACTTGGCTTTTTGTCCATGATTTAAGTAAACAACAAAAAAGCAAACATAGCAGCACAATGTTAATGGGCATGTCTACCTGCTGTGCTCCCAAGTCCGGCCTTTTCACACTAAAGTCATGCTAGGAGCTAGATTTGTTTGTCTTGCTGTATTTTGAAGAAAGTGGCCTTCTTTAGAAGAAGTCAAGAATGAGGTTTCCAGACCTCAGTTGCTTTGTGTTTGGGTAGTGTATTTCAGGGGTGAATTAAGAAAAGTGGGGAGACCAGCCTGACCAACATGGTGAAACCCCGTCTCTATTAAAAATACAAAAATTAGCTGGGCATGGTGGCACACGCCTGTAATCCCAGCTACTTAGGAGGCTGAGGCAGGAGAATAGCTTGAACCTGGGAGGTGGAGGTTGCAGTGAGCCAAGATCACGCCACTGCACTCTAGCCTGGGGCGACAGGAGTGAGACTCCGTCTCAAAAAAAAAAAAAAAAAAAGAAAGACAGAAAAGAGAAGTAAGTGGGGAATGTGGAGAAGGGTTTTTCCTGGGAGGGCAACCAAGGCACCTAGGTGAAACGTGTCAATAAAATTATTTTATTTATTTTATTTTACCATCTTTTGGAATCTGAGCATGTTTGTGATTAGTTATATATATTTTAAAAAGGCTTTTGTTTGTTTGCTTGCTTTTCCTGATAACAGACTGTGCCTGACTGCCCTTCGAGATGCTGTAGGCATGATGACAGGGTTACATACATAATTCATTTCTCTTTTTTGTTGTTCTCATGGTAATCAGCACATTGCCTTCTCCTGTCCCAATCAAAAAGCTTTTTGAGTCTTCAACAGTATACTTGACCCCTTTAAATCACAAATTTACTTTTCTTTACCACTTTCCTGCTTTGTACTGCAAATGATGGATAATTCAGATACAAATATACAAAGATGAAAAATTATTGCATTTTAGACTTGAGAAGATCCAGAAAACTCTTTTTTCTTGTCTTCTTAATTATTCCATATTGGTTAAAAAAACACATCTTGCTCTATTATTTCCTAGAAATTTAAATTTTATGTTAAGACTACATCGATATTTACACCCATCACATTTCATAGATTGAAATCATTCAGTTGCAAATAATATAAAATTTTTGTAAAATATTTGCTGTGATCTTATCAAAAGAAAGAGTAGTAAAACCATTATAAAACACTTTCCTAGAAGACATAATTTTTCTCCCATTGATTTGTTTAGCAATTTGGATATAATTCTATACAAGCAATTGAAGCTATGCAATGCAGAGAAAATATTACGCATTCCACCTTAATATATTTTTTTCTGTGTATTTCAAGAAACTGTGCCTGGGAGCATCAAACCTTAAATTATTCTGTAATTGGCAGGCAGCAAATAGCAATTTCAAGTTCTAAGCAGTGCCAAGCCCAAACAGAAGAAGATTTTTATAATGGCTGTGCCTAAAAAAAGTGTAGCTAGAAGGATTATCTACAAATTGAGGTATAAACATAACTTGGCCAACATTGGGGAGAGAAAGGAGGAAAAAGAATGTGTTATTGTCAAAGTATTTCACTTTGTAAAATAGCTGTGTATCCATCCCTACAATCCTTTAAGTGTTTTGGCCTATTACAAATAATTACTTGGAATGGATGCTTAAGAAAATTTCCAAGCACATTTAAAACAATGGCAGACTAGAAAAGTAATTACTGATTTTAATTTTCCCCATTATGTATAACAGTTGACTGTAAAAGTACTGGCAAAACACACACTTGTCAATTTCCCTCGGCTTGTAAACATGGGCATATGTCTCTTAACATTATTTTCTTTTCAGTTAGGATTTTTTAAAAATCTTGCCCACAATACAAGCAGATGGTCTTGTTAGAAGCAGGAAATGCTGCCTTCTTTGTGTGCTACCATTTTCATTCCCTTTTAATTGTTTTAAAATAACATTTCTCCTTATTGCATCTTGAACACCTTGGGAAATCAGGAGTCAGTGCAGAGTAACCATGCTATTTATGTTTTAAAAGATGGTATTTATTTAACACGAATGCACACGGCTTGGACAGAACAGATATGGGCAGTATAAAAACGTGATACTTTCACATTAATATTTATTAAACATAAAGTTCTTATGCTGTTCTGATTTTCTAAATGGTAGAAAGAATAAAAAATGAGACACCAGTAGGCTAGATCTTCCATTGAATAGAAGATCTGTTAGCATCTTGAAATGAAAGGTTGGACTTCTACAAGTTACGCTGTATGGAGATCGATAGACTGGGAACCTTCTCCAGTGAGGATGGCATCATTTCAGAAAAGCATTCACTCGAACCATTCATAACGTGTTTGTTGATATACTGGGGTACAGTTGAACGATGGAGGTGCCAGCTAGACTACTCTCCACTTATTGAACTGCTGGGGAGAGACTTCTGTTGGTGTATGTGACATATGCCTGCTCTCGGTAATTTTTGTTCAATACTATGAGCAAAGACTTGTAAGAGTAAGCGGACTCATAAAATTTTCAGATGAACCAAACTTAGAGGCTTTTTTTGTTTGAGATGGGGTCTCACTTTGTTGCTCAGGCTGGAGTGCAGTGAGTAACATTATCTCAGCTCACTGCAATCTCTGTCTCCTGGGCAATTCTCCTGGCTCAGCCTCCCAAGGAGCTGGGATTACAAGCCTGTGCCACCACACCCAGCTAATTTGTGTATTTTTAGTAGAGACGGGGCTTCACCATGTTGGCCAGGCTGGTCTCGAACTCCTGGCCTCTAGTGATCTGCCCGCCTCAGCCTCCCAAAGTGCTGGGATTTACAAGAGTGAGCCACTGCGCCCGGCTCAGATTTAGAGGTTTTTATACAGCTTTCAGAGTGTGATTAACATGCTTTAAATAGATTAGAATAATAAAAACAACACTACATAATACAACAGGATTAAGTGAAAAAAGTTGCTGGTTTAAATTCAAAGTATAGAAGAGAGATTTATAACTGGACATCATTTCATATAAAAATGATTAGAAAACATTACACAAAAATGCCATGTGTGCCAACAGTGAAATAAAGTTATATGAAAAGTTAATCTAGTATCAGCAAGTTTTGAAGCATCTGGTTGTCCAAAGCTAAGTGAGATATGTATTTTCCTACTGTATTTACAGCCCTGTGTGAACTGCTGTATTTACTTCTGGTTACCATAAGAAAGACATTGATAAATATGACAAAATTCAGGGGAAAGTAGGGTTCCAGGAGAACTACTGTTGGAAGTGGGGATGTTCAACCTGGAGATATCCTAAAGAAGACTTGATAGTAGTCTTCACATACTTGAAGGCTGGGAAATAAGAAGTATATGCTTTCCTTATTTTTACCTACACAGGACAGTATTTGGATTATTAGATCTAAATTTTAGGGTGACGACTGAGACTCTAAGGAAACATGAAGCCTCTAAAATATTGAGCAATGCTATTCACTGCTGTGCGAGATACTGAGATACCAAAATAGGATTCTGGAGTAGTTGACTGGAATGTCATGGACAGGCTTCCTACAAAGATAAAAAAATCAGGTGGGTTGATCTCAATGTATGTTTAAGTTTTTACAATTCCTCCTCTTAGGTAAACTATTGTAAAAGTTATCAGAAAACATTTATCCATATTTTTGGTTTGTTTCTGATTTGCTGTAGGATGAAAGGCTTACTTCTACAAAGAACTTAACTATTTCAATGTTAAGTTGCCACTGTCACTGGGAAATTGATCAGCACTGGCAGCTACCGACATGTTGCTGATTCAGTTAGTCTAGGAAACAGGTGAGTTAAGAGATCAGATTTCCATATGGGCAAGTGCATCAATCAGTGCTGCCATTCTTGCATTGGATCTTGAACCTCTAGCACTACTTTTCTAGATCTGACATGAGACCTGCCAAACACTAAGCACATACAGAACCTCAGAAATAGCAGTGAGGTCTTGCATCAGATTGAAGAGAAAAACTGATGCCACGTAAAATAAACGTGTCTTAAAAGCCAGTAAGTCATAATGAGGTACTAACCTGGACAGCCAACATTCAGTAAAGTCAATTATTAGGTTCTTAGGTAGATATGGCCACATGATCAAAGAACGTACACACTTTAAATATGTCAGTATAGCTGCCTCTGACTGTAAATATGTGCAATAATCCAGCGTAATCATTTAAACCCTAAAACTGTATTCACCCAGGAAAGAGTGATGGTTTTAAAAGCAGTAACAACTGAGCAAGAAATGGTACTGCCTTTAAATGTCCCTTGTTTACGGGGACATTCAATCACAGCTTATCATTTTAGAGTAATTACTGAATCTTAATGTGTCACATTTGGACTCATTAAAAACATAACTAATTACATTTTAATTCTGTAACCAAAATAGAAGCAAACCTGCCAATTGAGCGAGTAAGAACTCTGGAAGAGAATCGACGTGTTTGTGTACCCACTGCCATTCACAGAGTGGTTTGTTTATAAAGACACAGAGCTATTTTCTGTCTGCAGAGTTCTCCAGGGAGAAGCAGTGTGGTCTCTTGGCCATGACAACTTTTTTTTTTTTTTTTTGTGAGTGCTGTCTAGAAGTTTGTGTGTGTGTTACCAATATTATTTTAGGGCTGGCAGGAGAAGAAGGAGACCTCTTTCCAGAAAAGCTACTGGGAATCCTCGTGTGAGGCAGACTCTATAATGTTGAGCCTTTACTAACGTGAACTATCCCCATTGTGGGCTGCCATTTTGTTTACCTTGTAAATTCTACACATGCAATTCCTAGCTTATAATTACGTCATGGCCCCAAATGCCTTCCAGGATCTCTCTCTTCTACCCATGAGATGCCTCATCCTAATGTCTTCCTCAAATTCTCCTTCCAGTCTCCAGGGCATAGTGTTTCCTTGGGAAACCCTTTTGCTTCAGTCCCTCACGTTGGAGCTACTCTCAGTGCCAGGCTGTGGGTGGACATCAGAGCACATCACAAAGTACGTGTATCGTTTCTTGCCAGAATATTGTTGGGATAATTCCGGCTATTAACACCTCCAAACCAACTCCAGCAAGGATAAATTACTCCTTGACAACAGAAATGTAAGCTAGCTTAGGAGTTTCTCTTTTTATACTAGTTGCTTCAAATATTATGATTGAAACTATTGGTTAGACTTACAGTTAAATAGTATGGTGATTTGTTT
Organism: Mandrillus leucophaeus; assembly: GCF_000951045.1. Taxonomy (NCBI): domain Eukaryota; kingdom Metazoa; phylum Chordata; class Mammalia; order Primates; family Cercopithecidae; genus Mandrillus; species Mandrillus leucophaeus. Next base: position 969,031 of record NW_012108786.1, on the reverse strand, counting down.
GCTGGGGTTTTCTAAAAGATTTTCTTGGACCAGGTGTGATGGCTTATGCCTTGTAATTCCAGTACTTTGGGCGCCCGAGGTGGGAGGATTGCTTGAGTCCGGGAATTCTAGCCATCCTGGGCCACAGGGAGATCCTGTCTCTACATAAAATTTAAAAATTAGCCAGGTGTGATGGCGCTTGTTTGTGGTCCCAGCTACTCAGGAGGCTGAGGTGGGAGAATCCCTTGAGCCCAGAAGGTTAAGGCTGCAGAGAGTTGTGTTCATGCCACTGCACTCCAAGCCGGGACATCAGAGTAAGACTGTGTCTCAAAAACAAATAAATAAATGCAAAATTAAGAAATAACTAATAAAATAATCTCTTTCATGTGTAGAAACTCATGCTCAGTTAAGTTGGGTTTGAAGATCATATTGTACCCACCATTGCTCTGTAAGCTTTACTCTGCTTTTTATTTTTTCCTCCTGGGGTGATAAAGTCTGGACCACTACCCATATTGGTAAGTTAGGGTGTAAAACTGCTTCTAAAGCCATTTTTTTAAAAAAGAGACAGCGTCTTGCTATGGTGTCCAGACTGGAGTGCAGTGGCTATTCACAGGTGGAACCTACTGCCGATCAGAATGGAAATTGACCTGCTCCATTTCTCAGTCGGCTTGGTTCAGCCCTCCTTAGGCAACCTGTTGATTCCCACCCCCAGGAAGTCACCATATTGATGCTAAGCTTAGTGTGAATACCCTATCAGCACAGCGCACTACTGTGCAGAACTCCTGGGCTCAAAGCAATGCTCCCGCCTCAGCGTCCAAAGTAGCTGTGACCCCAGGCACGCGCCATCATGCTTGGCTCTAAAGTCATTTTGAAGTCATCGATTTTCTTTGTTTTGAAGCAATTGCATGGAAAAGCAAAATGTATAGCTTTGAAGGACACTAATGGCAACTCAGGTTAATCTGAATAACTCTCAGACACAACTGGGGAAAAAAGGAAACTTTTTGTATGGGGGATTTATTTACCTTTCTTTACAAATCTGCTGGGGTATGTGTGTGTGAGTGAGTGAGAGAGAGAGAGACTGGAAATGGACAGTCTTTTCTTTTGATCAGAACATAATGATACTTAGCTCCTTTCGTTATTCTTGACAACGCTTTTAAATGCCTGCTTTTTATGTGTTGAGTTTCCCTGCTAGAACTACAGGCATGTGACCATAAAATTCTACATGGGGCCAGGCGTGGTGGCTCATGCCTGTAATCCCACCCAGCATTTTGAGAGGTGAACGTGGGCAGATCACAAGGTCAGGAATTCGAGACCAGCCTGGCCAACATGGTGAAACCCCATCTCTACTAAAAATACAAAAATTAGCCAGGTGTGGTAGCAGGTGCCTGTAATCCCAGCTACCCAGGAGGCTTAGGCAGAAGAATCGCATGAACCTGGGAGGTGGAGGTTGCAGTGAGCTGAGAACGTGCCACTGCACTCCAGCCTGGGCCACAGAGTGAGACTCTGTCTGAAAAATAAAATAAAATAAAATAAAATAATCCTATATGAATAGTCGCTAATGGGTTCAGGCAGATTTCCTGATTTTTCTTCTTACCTCATAGATTTAAAATGTATGACTTTTTAGTTAAATGTGAGTAAAATACTATCAGCTTCCCTTTTCCCCATTTTTTAGGTTTCTGGTACATATTAATTATATGATTATAGTTTATGCTAACATCTTTTCATCAACTGTCAAAATTGGATGTGTTATGTGATGGAGAGTGAGTCATCATGTATATATCTAGCCAATAAATATTAAAGATAAGTGAACCCTTGAGCTAGGGAAATAGGCACAGGAAATGATGAAATCTAATATTGAAAAACAGAATGAAAGCTGTGAATAAAAGTTGAGATTCTTAGGCATTTATCTTGGCTCCAAAAGGACTGTGATGAGTAGCTTTAAGCCTCCAGTTGGGTTAGGTGTGGGATCAGTCAAAATCTCATACCTGAGAGTCAACACTCTCATGTCTCTTTTTAATAGGAAAACTAGAAAAATACAATAGCCTTAGGCCATTAGTGTTCGGTGAAAGTGAATACAGTCCCGGAATCTGAGCAGATTCACGTGAGACCTACTTTTTCAAAGGAGGATGTGTACTTTATAAATTGTACCAGTTTAGTCACTTAAAAAAAATCCTGCTTTACTTAATTTATGTGGTTTGTCTTTTGTTACCCAGATATCATAAATGTATTACCTTCATATTCCTCTAATATATTTAAAGTTTTGTTTTTTAATATATTTAAATTTGCTTTTCTTTTCACTGAGATCCAATATCCCTCTGAATTTTTTGTTTGTTTGAGGAGGGGAAGCTATTTTACTTTTTCAAATATTGAAATTTGATTAATGCAACATCATTTATTTTCCTTTTTTCACTAATTCTTCATGCTTCCTCTATAATATTCCAAGTCCTTTTATATATGAGTCAGTGTCTAGTCTCTTTATCATAATCCATCTAATTGGTCCCAGTACTGTGTGCTTTAAATACTGTAGCTTAGTGTATAGTAGGTCTTAGTATTTAATGGGAAAATGTTTTCCTCCATTTCTTTCCCTTTTATATGCATATTTTTAGGAGTGGTGAGAGTTGACCCTAATTTTAGAAAAGGACTTCTATTGCAGGAAGATAAAATGATTAAACCAGCCCACAGTTCTTATCTCTACGCAGTGAAAGGTGTTGTGGAAATAATATGAATTTCAAGTCAGACGTGGGGTCAAAATCTAGCTGCCAATTTAAAGCTATAAGATGAATAGAAATAGTTACTCCTGCTGAAACTCGTTTCCCTCACCTGAGAAATGGGAACAATATCCTAACTTTTGAGGATTGTCCCTGAGAATTAACCATGGTTAAGATCGAAGGCACCTAGCATAGTAGGCGTTTGTTCAATGGTAGCTACTATTATCATTGTCATCATCAAGATTATACAGTATGATTTAAAGAGCAATTTGAGTCTCCAATTCAAAATGCTTCTTATTATATGATTATTCCTGAAATAATCTCTAAGTCCTGAAAAAAAATCTAGGAAGTCACTAATATCACAAAGGCATTTGGAAAATGAGAGGAAGATTGCTTTTTAGTATCATCCAGGGAATTGTGAGTGACACTCAGGAGTTGTTGCTTTCATTCAGTGGACTAAGACAGGATCTGAAACGTGGGTGGAGTCTGCTCCAGGAAATACGACTTAGGCAGGAGAGAGAGTGCCCATGGCTCATGGAGAGAGAATAAGAATGTGGGTTACCTGTAGGAAAGGGCACCAAGAGACAGAACTAAGGTACCAGAATGTGTAGTCTGAGGGTTCAGATGAGCAATATCCTTAGGAGACATGCAGCCTCCAGCTGTGCCTCATTGATATGATTTGTGTCCCACATGTATATTGATCACTAACTGGGATCTGAGTGCATATTGCCCAGTATTGGTCAAACCATGGGCAACCACTATATTTTGGAATGTGTTATGATGGTTGAATGTATTTAGGTGGGAAGCTGGGAAAGGCAATTTAAAGACCTTTGTGAGAAAACATGAAGGATGTGGACATTTGTTGGGCAAACTTAACAACAAATAAATTCTAAAAGTAGCTGATCACAAGATTCCCAAACTGACCTATCTGGTTCTGTCCTCTGACTTTTCCCACAACCCAGCCAAGACTGACTGGCCTATCACGTCCTCCTCCTCTTAAGTCAAGCAGTGAAGGATCCAAAAATAAAGTCCCGGAGCAACATCAGATAGAAGGGAATCACTGTGGTGGTGGTGGTGGTGGTGGTGGTGGTGATGAGGGGGTGAGGGTCTCTTGACCACCAGAGAAAATACTGGTAGAGACTGAGGCTGACCTTGCTCTGTAATTTGATGTCTCCTGTCCTACAGCAATGAGTTGCAACATTACTGATGGCTGCCAGAACTTGTTCTAACTCATTCACTGTTCTTTATTCTTTATCAAGGGAGCACAGAAACCTGCAGAGCTTTATTTATGAGGCCAAGGGCACAGAGAGACGGAAACAGGATGTCACCATTGTACTTTCTATCTTGAGCACTCTGTCCCTAAAATTGGTGTTTGAGTGTCAAGCATGCTTAATTTAATAGACCCATGCTGCTTATCAAGGTGAGTGGGAGTGCAGCATTGTTTTCAGTTGTTTATTCTCTTTCAAGGAGATAGAGTTGAAGAAAGAGGAGAAAAAGGAGAAACACATTTATTATATCCTCAAAATGAGGGAGGGAAGGGATAAATGAATACATGTAGTCATTTCATAGTTGAATGAAGCAAAACCAACTCCAGGAGACCCTCTCAACAGCACCCTTTATCATTCTGTGAACTGTTTATTCTCTTTCACTTTCATATTCCGGGTTGTTAGATACAAAAATACTCTCTAATATATTTCCTCTTTTATAACCAGTTTTTCTCTGTCTTCAGATTAAGTCATACTGAAGTGACTACTTCTAGCAATATATCCACTCACTCTTGGTAATAGATCAAGATCCATTGGACCAAAATAAGTGAGTGAAAAAAAAAAATGCTGTGTACAGTATACACAACCCTGGAAAAGAGATTAGATCTGTGTACTCAGATCAGTGATCTAAAATCCTGTCTCTTTTAATTTTATTTTGCTTTCCCAAAAAAGTCTTGCTTTTTAATGTGAGGTGCTAATATAGAGGTTCTCACATTTAGTTTAGTGTAATTATTTTGAAAAACCAATATATATATTTCAAAGAGTACTAGAAAGGTGTAGTTATTTTATTTGTTTGCATTTTTTTCTTACCATCCAAACAGGCACACTTTTAGTTGCGCTTTTACATGAAAGCATGTTCAAGTTAAAAAGGACAGTTTTATGAAATGAGGACTGAAAATAAGAGTATATAGCTAGCATTATGTTGCATCTCTTAAAATAGCTTGACATTCTGCATGCTACAGTGCATACATTATTTCCAGATAAACATATTTGCACTGAGGAAGAAAATAATGAAGTGGAGAGAGTAAATATATAGTTTTTTTAAAAGCACTTTTGAACAAAGGCAGTATAGTTAATTTTTTTGCTATCATATAAATGAAAGATAATATTGTTCTAAAATAAAGCTCACCTTTCAATCCTAAATTACGTGACCAGAATTAAAGGGCCAGAGCATTTAAAAATTCACTAGATATTTGTAATGGTTCAAAAAGTGGCTAAAATATATAAGAACATAATTTAATCTGTAATCTTGAATCATACTTTAAAATATCTTCTCTCAGCCCTACTTTAACATCATCTTGTAAACAATTTCAGTTACAAAATTTCAATTCACAACTACCAAAAGGTGGCATAAAGTTCAATTTTGAGTTGGTGCAAATAAATACAGTATATTAAATTCAGCTTCAGTAATTTTTAAAGAAAGATTTACTTGGCTGGGCACAGTGGCTCATGCCTGTAATCCCAGCACTTTGGGAGACCAAGGCAGGCAGATCATGAGTTCAAGAGATCGAGACCATCCTGGCCAACATGGTGAAACCCTGTCTCTACTAAAAACGCAAAAATTAGCCAGGCGTGGTGACGTGTGCCTGTAATCCCAGCTACTCTGGAAGCTGAGGCAGGAGAATCGCTTGAGCCCAGGAGACAGAGGTTGCAGTGAGCTGAGATTGCACCACTCCACTGCAGCCTGGCGACAAACCTTTTAAATTAAAAACAAAAAACAAACAAAAAAACTTTGCCTTAGATTAATTTTCAATGTAACTTCTAAACTGTATGGCCAAAGGATGTATCTAAAACTCTACAAAAGTTAACTCTAATTAAATTAGTTATTCAAAAAGTCTCTGTACTCATCTTGCAAATTTAAATGTAGCACAAGAGGGAAATAAGATTTGGCAAATAAACTGTAATAGACTGGATGAGTAAAAAATCTATATGTATTTTTATCAGTCAAGTATTTGGGAAAAGGGTACTACACATATTGTGAATAGGATGTAAAACTAGCTTTTCCTTTTTGGATCTTTATAATGAGTTATCTACAAGAACCTGTTATATTCATTTAAAGACTCTGAGACTTATATCCCCGTCATTTGTGGTTATGTAGGGTTACTTTGATCCAAGTTCAAGATTCCAGAGCTGGTGATCATGTCTGTAATTTCCTCAGATCTCTTGGGTAAAACACCTTGAAGTACAGGCTTTCAGATCCTTTCTAGTTTTTTGTTTGTTTATTTTGATTTCTGTTTCTAGTTGATCTGGTTTGGCTGTGTCCCCACCCACATCACATCTTGAATTCCCATGTGTTGTGGGAGGGACCTGGTGGACAGTAATTGAATCATGGGGGCAGGTCTTTCCTGTGCTGTTCTCATGATAGTGAATAAGTCTCATGAGATATGATGGTTTTAAAAGGAGGAGTTCCCCTGCACAAGTTCTCTCTCTTTGCCTGCTGCCATCCATGTAAGACTTGACTTGCTCTTCCTTGCCTTCTGCCATGATTGTGAGGCTTCCCAAGCCATGTGGAACTGTAAGTCCAATTAAACCTCTTTCTTTTGTAAATTATCCAGTCTTGGGTATGTCTTTATCAGCAGTGTTAAAACGACCCAATGCTCTAACTGTAGTATGAACAAGTAACATGAGATCTATTCTCTCAAATTTTTAAGTGTACAGTGTTGTTAACCATAAGCACAATGTTGTATATCCATCTTGCATGACTAAAACTTTATATCCATTGAATAGCAAGTCCCTGTATTCCCCTCTTGCCAGCCCCTGGCAACCAGCATTCTACTGTTTGCTTCTATGAATTTGAGTTTGATTATTGTCGATAACTTACATAAATGGAATCATGCAGTATTTGCCTTTGACTTATTTCACTTAGCATAATGTTCTCAAGATTCATCCATATTGTCACTTATGGCAGAACTCCTTTTTCTTTTTTATTTTTATTTTATTATTATTATTTTTTTGAGACAGAGTCTCACTCTGTTGCCTAGGCTGGAGTGCAATGGTGTGATCTTGGCTCACTGCAACCTCCGTGTCCCAGGTTCAATCGATTCTCCCACCTCAGCCTCTCCAGTAGCTGGGATTACAGGCACCCATCACTTTGGCTGACTAATTTTGTATTTAAGTAGAGATGGGGTTTTATCATGCTGGTCCGGCTAGTCCCGAACACCTGACCTCAAGTGATCTGCCTGCCTTGGCCTCCCAAAGTGCTGGGATTATAGGTGTGAGCCACCACACCCAGCCAGGACTTCCTTTTTCTTGAGGCAGAATAACATTCTGAGATATCTATATCTATAGCTATATCTAGCTATAGATATATCTCATATATATCACATTTTCTGTATCCATTCATATATATATATACACACCATACTTTCTGTATCCATTCATCTTTTGATAGAAATTTAGGTTATTTCCACATCTTGGCTATTGTTAATATTGCTGCAGTGAACATGGGGGTCCATATAGCTCTTTAAGATTCTAATTTTAATTTGGGGGGATAAATGGCCAGAAGTGGACTTAATAAATCATATGGCAATTCTATTTTTAATTTTTTTGAGAAAATTCTATAGTTTTCCAGATATATTTACAGCTGCACCATTTTTTATTTTCACCAACAGTGTACGAGTGTTCCAATTTCTTCATAGCCTTAATAACACCCAATAACTGTTTTTGTTTTTGTTTTTTTTAAACAATAGCCATCCAGCCTGGGAGACAGAGCAAGACTCTGTCTCAAAAAAAAAAAAAAAAAAGCAAAACCAAAAACCAAAACAAAAAATAGCCACCCTAAGAGGTGTGAGATATCTCATTATGGTTTTGATTCTCATTTCCCTATGATTAGTGATGCTGAGCAATCTTTTTATGTATCTGTTGCCCAGTTGTATATCTTCTTTGGAGACATGTCCATTCACATTTGTTACCCATTTAAAAATTAGTTTATTTGCTTTTTTACTGTTAAGTTGGAGGAGTTCCTTATATATTTTGGAAATTAATGCCTTATCAGACATGTGGTTTGCAAATATTTTGTCTCATTCTACAGGTTGCCTTTTCACTTTGTTGATTGTCCCTTTGCTGTGCAGAAGTTTTTTGGTCTGTCATAGTATACCTCTTGCTCTATTTTTGCTTTTGTTGTTTGTGCTTTTGGTGTCATATCCAAGAAATCATTGCAAAGACCAATGTCATGAAGATTTTCCCCTACGTTTTCTTCTAAGGATTTACAGTTTCAGGTCTTATGTTGAAGTCTTTAATTTTGAGTTGATTTTTGTGTATGGTGTACAGTAAGTGTTTAATTTTGTTCTTTTTGTATGTGGATATACAGTCCCACAACACTATTCATTGAAGAAATTATCCTTTACCCATTGTCTGTTCTTGGCATCTCTATTGAAGATCAGTTGGTCATATACACATAGGTTTATTCCTGGGCTCTCTTTCCACTGGTCTGTAAAGTTGTCTTATGACAGTACTTTAGTGTTTTAATTACTGAAGCTTCAGAAGATATTTTGAAATCAAGAAGTGTGATGCCTCCAGCTTTGTTCTTTTTCTCAAGACTGTTTTAGCTATTTGGGATCCTTTGTGGTTCCATAAGAGTTTTGGAATTGTTTTTTCTATTTCTGTAAAAAATGCTGGGGCGGGCACAGTGGCTCATGCCTATAAGTTTGGCAGTTTGGAAGGCCAAGGTGGGTGGATCACTTGAGCCAGGAGTTCAAGATCAGCCTGGGCAATATAATGAGACCTCATCTCTACAAACAATAAAAAAATTAGCTGGGTCTGGTAGCATGCACCTGTAGTTCCAATTACTTGTGAGGCTGAGGCAGGAGGGTCACCTGAGCACAGGAGGCAGAGGTTGCAGGGAGCTGAGATCACACCACTGCACTCCAGCCTGCGTGATAGAATGAGACCCTGTCTCACAAAAAAAAAAAAAAAAAAAGAAAAGAAATGTTATTGGAATTTTGATAGGGATTGCATTGAAACTCTAAATTCCTTTGGGTGGTATGAACATTTTAGTGACATTAAGTTTTCCTGTCGTAAACATGGGATGTCTTTCCACTTATTTTCATCTTTAATTTTTTTCATCAATGTTTCTTAGTTTTCAACACACAAGTCTTTCACCTTCTTAAGTTTATTCCTAGGCATTCTGGCAATGTAGTGCAGCACATTAATTGATTTATTTATGTTGACATATCCTTCTCCTAAGGATAAATTCCACCTGGTAGTGGCGTGTGATCCTTTTGATATGCTGTTGAATTTGGTTTGCTAGTATTTTGTTAAGGAATTTTGCATCTATGTTCAGCAGGGATATTGGCCTGCAGTATTCTTTTCTTGTAATATCCTTGTCTTTGGTATCAGGGTAATGCTGGCCTCATAAAATGAGTCTGAAAGTATCCCCTCTTCTTTAATTTTTTGGAAGAGTTTCAGAAGGATTAGCATAAGTTCTTTAAATTTTTGGTGGAATTCAGCATTAAAGTCATCAGATTGTAATGTCTCCTCTTCCATTTTTTATTTTACTTATTTGAGGTTTTTTGTCTTTTTTTTAGTCAAGGTAAATGTTTGTCAATTTTGTTTATCTTTTTAGAAAATATTTCCTCAAGTTTTTCTATTGACTTTTACTCTCTATTTTGTTTATTTCTGCTCTAATCTACATTATTTCTTCCTTCTGCTAACTTTGGGTTAAGTTTGTTTTCCTTTTTCTAGTTTCTTGAGGTATAATGTTAGGTTGTTGATTTGCATTCTTTTCTTATGCAGCTGTTTATTACTATACATTTCTCTTTCAAAATTGCTTTTGCTGTAACACATTCGTTTTGGTATGTTGTGTTTTCATTTTCATTTGTCGTGAGATATTTTCTAATTTCCCTTTTGATTTATTTATTTGACCTATTCATTGTTTAAGCGTATTTCATTTAATTTTCATACATTTGTAAATGTTTCAGTTTTCTTTCTGTTATTTATTTTTGATTTCATTCCATTGTGATCAGAAAAGATACCTGGTATGATTTTAATCTTAGGTTTATTGAAACTTGTTTTGTGATATACCATGAGATCCATCCTGGAGAATGTTCTGTGTGTGTTTGAGAAGGATGTGGATTCTGTCACTGTTGGGTGGGATGTTCTGTGTACATCTGTTAGGTCTACTTGGTCTATAGTTTCTGATTGATTTGTCTGTCTGGATGTCTATCTGCTATTTAGTGGGATATGCAAGTCTTCTAATATTGTATTTCTTTCTTCGGTTCCATCAGTGTTTGCTTCAGATATTTAGATGTACTGATGCTGGGTGCATATATAATTGTTACATCTTGGTGAATTAGCCTTCCTTCTGCTGATATTATTATTATATAATGCCCTTTTTTGTCTCTTATGACAGTTTTTGACTTAAAATCTATTCTAAGTATAGCCACTCCTGCTCTCTTTGGGTTGCCATTTGCATAATTATTTTTTCATCCCGTCACATTCAGCTTATGTGTGTCTTTAAACTTAAAGTGAGTCTCCTGTAGACATTATTTAATTGGATCTTTTGTTGTTGTTTTTAAATCCAATCAATCACTCTGTCTTTTGATTGTACAGTCTAGTCTATTTTCATTTAAGTTAATTATTGACTTACTATTGCCATTTTGTTAACCTCTTTTTTTTTTTTTTTTTTTATTTATTTTGTCCCAGTTTTCCTTTCCTGGTTTTCTTTTTTTTCTTTTTCTGTTTTTCTTTTGTGTGTGCTCTATAGAGGGGTTCCCAACCCCCAGGCTATGGACTGGTACCAGTCTGTGGCCTATTAGGAACCAGACCATGCAGCAGGAGGTGAGGGGGGCAAGTGAGCATTCCTGCCTGAGCTCAGCCTCCTGTCAGATCAGCAGCAGCATTAGATTCTCATAGGAGCATGAGCCCCATTGCAAACTGTGTGGGCAAGGGATCTAGGTTGTGTGCTCCTTATGATAATCTAACTAATGCCTGATGATCTGAGGTGGAACAGTTTTGTCCTCAAACGATCTCCCACCAACCCTGGTCCATAGAAAAATTGTCTTCCATAAAACTGGTCCCTGGTGCTAAAAAGGCTGAGGAACACTGCTGTGTACGTATTTTCTTTGTGGTTATAACGGGCTTACCTAAAAATGGGTACTGAGATTAAAAAATTTGAAATAGGGTGGTTTCACTTCTTGGCAAAATACAGGCATTTTGGATATTTATAAAATTTAATACTTATAGGATGAATTCTAATACACTATTTGCAAAAACCGAAAGTTAGTAAATAATGGATTAGTCTATCTCTAAATGGCTGGACCTGTATAACACTTTGTATTTTGAAACCTTTCATATTTTTAAATCTTGTTTAAATTACATTATTTCATAATAACGGTATTATTTTGTGATACTGGCTGATAGTAAAACCTGAGTTTGTAGGATATTCTTTTCTGAAAGAAGAGGCAGCATTAGATGGTATCTAGACAGCTGTGCTCTTGTTGAAGCATTGGGAGGAGCCCTTCTCCCCACCTCCATGTTACATGCTATCCCTATAGTGTCTAATTAGTCTTTAAATATTTATTTGAATAATACCTCTTTTATCCCTTACTAAAATTCTATGTAGCTGAACTTCACATGCAGCTCATACTGGTCATCACAATTTGACTGCTCTACCTTGCCTCTATGGACTCACATGACCAATAAGAGCAGAACTCAGTACATCAACAGATCACACATAAAGATTTAAAGGTTTTTAAAAAACTCTGTGGAACATTTTATAGAAGACACATTATAAGATGTGGTTTGTAGGACTCTCCCCAAACCCATTACATAGCCAGGTAGAGCAGTTGCAAGTGTGAGAGTAACTGACCACCTTTTAGAATGCTGCTGACATCAGGAAACACGACTTACATTTAGATCAGGCCGCCAGAAACATAACTTCCTTTGCACAGGCTTTAGCCTATAGATTTTTTTTCTGACATTTTTACCCATAGGCAAGAGTATCCTAATACTTTTCACCAAGACAATTCATTGCTTCAAAGTTTTCTTCTAATGAGAAAAAATAAACAAATAAGCCACCCATGAGTAGTAGTAAAAGCTAACACTTCTGATTATGTTTTATGCATTTTACACATAATTTCATATAATCCATGGTATAGCTTAGTGAAGGAGGTACTATTACTTACACTAGCATCTTCTGTCTCATCCTCGCCCTGCTGTTCACCATCCCTCACTTTGAGGAACAGAGGCTTAAAGAGGCTATATAATCCAAGTGTATTAGGAGTGTCTGTTCTCATGCTGCTGTTGAAGACATACCCGAGACTGGGTAATTTATAAAGAAAAAGAGGTTTAATGGGTTCACAGTTCCACATGTCTAGGGATGCCTCGCAATCATGGTGGAAGGTGAAAGGCACATCTTACATGGTGGCAGGCCAAGAGAGTATGAGAGCCAAGCAAAAGGGGAAACCTCTTATAAAACCATCAGATCTTGGGAAACTTATTCACTGCCATGAAGACAGTATGGGAAAAACTGCCCTATAATTAAATTATCTCCCACCGGCTCCCTCCCACAACCTGTGGGGATTATGGAAGCTGTAATTCAAGATGAGATTTGGGTGGGGACACAGCCAAGTCACATCACCAAGACTGCATATTTAATTGATAATTGGTAGGTAATCCTGAGACTCTTACCTAGGAGATCCCAGAGTCAAGGTCTCGGCCATTGCATAATTTCCTCTTAAGGAATTTTCCAAAGCAGTCAAATTGGTGGTGGTGTAGCTTACATGAGAAAAAAGTCGCCCAGGAAGTATCAGTACTTATTTCTGAATTGAGAAAGAGCTTTTCTGTATTTATTTCAAAATTTCAAAGTTTATTGATCAAGTATAGTTTATCTCACGGCATGAAATTCTGAAGATATTGCATATGTGTCAAGGAACAACTTGGTTGTAGAAATTTATTTTAAGAAAATGAAGATATTGGTCAATTTACTAGCCTATGCATACCAATTCTTTTTAAAAAAATTTTTGTGAATGCATAGTAGGTGTATATATTTATGGAGCACATGAGATATCTTGCCAATCCATTTGAAACTAAAAGTGTTTGACTTATTCTACAATATTTAAAATAATCCTTATTTCATTTTTACAAGTCTTAGGTTAAATTAAACTTTAAAAGGAACCCTATTTTAGCTACTAATACTGAAAGTATTTCAGTGAATCTAACCAGACCGTCAGAGTTTTTCTCAACATGGCATAGGTGGCAACTGTCCTCTAGTCAGGTTGAATATGACAAGGAAGAGGTGTGGCTTTCAGGCTTATGATAGTTTGGGGGAACAGAACATTTTTCGTCTTTTTTTCTTAAAAAGTTATCCTCAGGAAGTGGACATTTAAAAAAAATTATCTTTGTCATTCTACAACTAAATATAATAAATGCATATTTATCTTTGAAGGAGTTTCTTCTACTCTTTGTAATATACACAATTGTTTTATTGTCATATTATAGTAAATATTTAAAAATTTGTGATGATTTATGCGGGGGCTGACTTTGGAAGTGAATGTCAATTTAAATATGTTTCTCTGGCATTTATTAGTAATTAATTTGATTTTATTCTTTGCAACTAATTATGCGATTATAAATAATTTAAATTAGAGAGAAAATACAGTCTGTAGACATCTCCATATCATCAAAACTATGTTTAAATATGTCAATCTGTCTTAAGAGTAAAATAACTCCATTGTATTATCACATGAATTCAAATGAAGAAGTGTTTACAAAACACTCTTTGCTTTTTTCATGTAGGTTTCTCCTGTGCCTTCAGTTCTTCTATTTTCTTTCATAAAATCTTTTTTTCTTTCTCGTTTGACATTTATCTTAAGTGTTTATAAGATAAACTTTGGTTCAAAGGTTATAGAGACTTCATGAACTATAATCTGTATACCAGTCAATCCAACTTTAATTTGAATTTGAATTTGGAGAGGATGGAATTACATGTAGATCACAGTGATTTAATGTGTTCAACAAATAAAAAGATGTTGACTTTAATTTTCTTTGAATTTTGACTATTAGTAATATCTTTGGTCTACAGATAATATCAGCTCTTGAACAAACTCGAGAAAGTATATGTGAAGGTATTAAAAGTATAAATCAAACATCGGGTAAACTTTGACAGTTTTATAGACTGTACCTTCCCATTTTGTTATGGAAGAAAAGGACATTTTCATCATACTTCCATTATAAATTCACTAAATTTTTGAAGTCCTAATCTCTGAAATCTGGTTTCAATGCTGTGTTTCGCGAAGCACTGGAGGTTTCATTAAGTCTCCACGGTCCATTGTGGAGGATGAGGCATGGGGAGAGGCGTGGAGTTGGTGGAACTCCTAATCTCTATTTCCCTTTGCCCAGACAGGCTCCATTTTAATATCTCTTCATATTGAACTTTCAAATAAGACTCCATTTGAAGAAGGTATAATCAGCTCAAATATCATTTGCATCTGATTTAAACAAACTCCAAGTAGCGCATAATTAAATATATTTGTTTTCACAATGTCAGCATCCCTAAATTCTTCTACATACTATTTAACATTTTTTATCACTAAAATAAAATTAGCTCAATCTGAAAAGGCTATATACTTTATGATTTCAACTATAGGACATTGCGGAAAAAGTAAAACTATGGAAACAGTGTGAAGATCAGTTGTTGCCAGGAGTTCAGGGGAGGGGAGGATTGAACGGAGGGAATACAGAGAATTGTTTGCAGCAGTGAAACTATTTTGTATGATGCTCTAATGATAGATGCATGTCATTATACATTGTTAAAATCCATAGAATGTACAACAACAAGAGTAAACCCAATGTAAACGATGGACTTTGGATGATAATGTGTCAAGGTAGGTTCATGAGTATAACAAATATACTACCCTGTGTTGGATGATGATCATGGGGGAGGCTGTGTGTGTGTGTATGTGTGTGTGTGTGTGTGTGTGTGCACGTTATATTTGTAGGGGGTAGGGGTACTTTGTTGTGAACCTTAAACTGCTCTTTGTTTCTCTCTCTCTCTCTCTTTCTCTCTTCCTTTCTTTCTGATGGAGTCTTGCTCTGTCGCCCAGGCTGGAGTGCAATGGCGTGATCTTGGCTCACTGCAGCCTCCACCTCCCAGATTCA
>NW_012108786.1:951278-952012 GCF_000951045.1 Mandrillus leucophaeus | reverse complement strand
TGAAACCCCATCTCTACTAAAAATACAAAAAATTAGCCAGGCGTGGGGCACGCGCCTGTAGTCCCAGCTACTTGGGAGGCTGAGGCAAGAGAATCACTTGAACCTGGGAGGCAGAGGTTGCAGTGAGCTGAGATCACACAACTGCATTCCAGCCTGGGAGACAGAGTGAGACTGTATTTAAGAAAAAAAAAAAAAAAAAAAAAACAGGAGCAGGACCATATATGTGAAATTGTAATGTTGTAGGGACCATGAAGACATGTTCTTAAATCTGTCTTTCAGCAGGAGGCATATGACTTAAAACTACCCACCCACTCTGTGTTTCCAAGGACCACCAGATAGTCTGACTGTGCCTGATATATAGCAGGGACTCAGACACGAGCTGAATGATTGGATGTATAAATGAACGCTCCTGAGTTTTAAAAAATTCCTGCCAACTACTATATAATCATCTACTTGAAGGAGACCTGATCACAGGAAGGCACAGACAACCAGTCCTCACTGGCAGAGCTGGTTATCGATGAAGGAAGGCCCTGCACATCCTCCTGACAGGCTGGAAGCTCTTAGCATCAGAAAGTGACGGACAGACAGGGAAACAGGGTGTTGGCCACAAAATCGCTTTCAGAGATATACTTTTATTTATTTTTTTGAGACGGAGTCTCCCTCTGTCACCCAGGCTGGAGTGCAGTGGCACCATCTCGGCTCATTGCAACCTCCACCTCCCAGGTTCAAGCGAT
>NW_012108786.1:945532-948088 GCF_000951045.1 Mandrillus leucophaeus | reverse complement strand
CTGGGCATGGTGGTGCATGCCTGTAATCCTAGCTACTTGAGAGACTGAGGCGGGAAGATTGCTTGAGCCCTGGCAGTTGAGGCTGCAGTGAGCTGTGATTATACCACTGCACTCCAGCCTGGGTGACAGATCGAGATGCCATTTCTAAAAAATTTTTTAAAATAAATTTAAAAAGAGAGAAGGGTCTAGGGGAAAATCTGCTCCAGGCCTTTCTCTTAGCTTCTGGTGTTGCAGGCAACCCTGGGCATGCTTTGGAAGGTAGACACATCACTTAAATCTCTGCCTCCCTCCCCAAGTGGTGTTCTTCTTGAGTCTGGGTCTTTGCATGGCATTCTCCTCTCCATGTGTGTCTGTCCCTGTGTCTTTCCTCTTCTCATGAGCACAACAGTAATAATGAATTAGGGCCCACCTAATGACTTCATCTTAACTTGAGTACATCTGTAAAGACTCTGTGTCAAAAACAGGTCACATTCACAATGTATCTTTTGTAGGGACACAATTCAACTGTTAACACTGGGGAAGGGATTCTTGCATTGGACAGTGGCCCCCTCCTTTTCCTTTCCCTTCCCCTTCCCTTCCCTTCTTTGCTCATTATCGTTATATAGGACACTTATCAAATTCCTGACCTCATTTTCCATGTTTTAGTATTTTAGTACTATTTATAATTCTTCAGATGTGGTCTAGCTGATGCTTGCTGGAGACTCCTATGATCTGGACACTTGACTAAGGTGACATTAAGAGTGTTTTAAAAAAATGTTGTTTGCATGTTGATAGTCACTAACACTGACACCTAATATTGAGCTTGGAATAAATGACAACAAACAAACTGATTTTTGCATCCTTTCTTTACTAACAACTCATAACCACCTCTCATACCTCTATAGGCTATTTTTGTTGCTGTTTCTGCATAAAGACTTGAGAGAGTTAATAGAGATGTTAATAGAGAGTCTAAACTACTCCTAGAATTGGAATGGATGGGCAGCCACAAGTAATGTTATGAGTAGTTTGAGTGGTCTTTAGCCTCTGTAGACGGCATCAGTTGGCCTAGAGAAAGCACTTCAGGGCACCAATGGCAAGATGGACCTAGAGTAGAATGTGACCCACCACTAGAAAAAAATCTAAGCTTTTATTTGCATGTTACCACATGCCCGATAGACGTAAGTTCCTATTGCACAGTGAGTAGCCCCGGAAAAGCCTTCAGTATTTTTATGGAAGACTATAAGGCAGCCTGAGCCTTTCAAAAGGAGGGTGAGTGAAGTCAGGGCATTGCCCCTCTAGATGCCCCTGGCTTGACTCCTCAGAGGGCTGCCATGTTAGTGTCAATGATGGATTTCTCCCAATATTAACGTATTATAAGCAGGGTTAGGGCACAGTCAACACAAAACCAATTCATACATTTAGAAATGTGAGAGCTGCTCTTAACAAGAAAGACTGACTGTTTTATATTGTGATTTTTTTTCTTTCTCTTAACAAATTTCTTGATTTATTTCCCTTCTGTCTTCATTTTCCTTTTGATATTTGTAATTTGCATCGACATGCATATTTAAAATGTAACAAGGATTAAATGTGATTATTGTAATGCTTTTTATACTAGAAATATGCACTATGGGAAGTCTATAATGGGGATAATTTGTATATGGCTAATATGGGACTTGCCAGAATCATTCTTAACAATTTTCACTAGGGTTCTTAGAGGGATTCACAAGTTCTCTTTGATTTGCATAATGTGTGCTCTAAAATCCCACCACATGTCTTAGCATTACTCACCATTGAATTCCCCCCCATATTGATATTCTACCTTTGTGCGTAGTAAGCACTTAATACATGTTTGTTAAATAGATTTGCCTCTTTCCTTGTCTATTTGATCCCCTGCTCCTGTTTATGAGGCTTATAAACTTCTGAAATACAAAGGCCTGAGAAAATAATACCCATATTGCATAAACACAGGAATCTTCACAAGGTCAGTAATATTACTATTCTCATTTTAAAGATGAAGAAACTGAAGTGAGAAAAGTTAAGTAACTTCTCAAAGCCCTAAAGCTTATAACAGCAGAGGTAGCCTTCATCTATTATTGTCATTAGTCCTAGCAGACTGCCTTGTGCAGAACAGGAACTAAAAAATTAGGTGTTTAAATGAATGGATGAAATGAGTGTCATTAGAAAAGTCTATTTTACAATTGACTATTGCATCAAAGTCCTTAGGAAATGAGACAGCTTCTATGCAATGCAGTAAGCTGCCCAAAACATCTCCTAAATAATAATAGAAAATAATAATGCTTACAATTTTTCAGGCACTGTCCTAGCTATGAAACCCCACTGTTAATGGAGAAGAGGTTATCTGGATCCTGAGGAGATTAACACACCACAGATACAGACTGAGGCCAGATTAAGTATGGTGTGGAAGGCAGGCAAATGGCATCTGCCATAAATGAGGTTGTTACAATGGGAAAGGTCAGAATGTTCATAAGATCCTCTTTAATTCATTATTATGAAAATAACAAATAAATAAAGTCTTCATTACCTAATCATTTCTCTGCCTGTCTGTTAAAAAAAAAA
>NW_012108786.1:939690-944602 GCF_000951045.1 Mandrillus leucophaeus | reverse complement strand
CGCCCGGCCAAGACACACTTTTTAAGGTCTCTGCAAAGCTATTCTACTAGTGAACTTTCACTCTATACCAATGTGAGAGGAAAAAATAAAACTTTATGGGGTCTTTTTGATGATATCACCACAGTGGGAAGGACACTTTATTTTTTATTGCTGCCTAGCAAATTACCACCAATGAAGTAGCTTAAAACAACACATATATGGCCGGGCATGGTGGCTCATGCCTATAATCCCAGCACTTTAGGAGGCTGAGGTGGGTGAATCACTTGAGGCCAGGAGTTCCAGACTGGCCTGTGTTCCTTTCTGGATCCTCTCTGAGAGTCAATTTCCTTGTCTCTTTCAGCTTCTATAGGATACCTTTCTGTCTTAGTTCATGGATTTCTTCCTCCACCTTCAAAGCTAGCAATACAGCATCTCTCTGAGCCTTCTTCTGTCATCACATTTCTTTCTGATCACAGCCGGGAAAGGGTCTTTTCCCACTTTTAAGAAGTCATGTGCTTAGATTGGGCACCCACTGATAGTCCAGGATGATCTCCTCATCTCAAAGTCTGTACCCTGAACTACATCTGCAAAGTTTCTTCTGTCATGTGAAGTAGGACATTCACAGGTTCTGGGAATGAGAATGTTAACATCTTAGGGGCCATTGTTCCGCTGAATACAGTAACCTAAGGTAAAGACACATGCTTCCCAGGACTGACAGGGACAAGTGGGTAAATATCCTCACAGATGGTCATTTCCAAACATCCTGTATTTCTGTCTTTAGAAGTTTTCCTCCTGCATAAGGATAGTTTTTCTGTTTATTTTTTCTCTCCTCTAGTCCTGATGAAAAAAGATAGTAATTTATTTCACCTTAATACTGGGCATTAAAATAGCCTAAGACAGCTAGCATGCTTCCAAAAAAATTAATAAAGTCATTATATATCACATTTAGTAAGGTAGGAGGTACATGTAATATACATGTATACATGTGTCAATGTCTATGTGAGTACGGACATACATATTAGTACACACCTATTGTCTTTTTAAAAACTGACTTGGATGATTTACCTCACTATTGAGTATAAAGTAACTTTCCAATTTGTGCTGTGTGAACTCAAACCATCTATAAAGGCTAAAGCAGAGATGAGTGTATGTCTATGTGGGTTTATGACTCAACGTGAAAAGAAAGTTTATAAATACATACAAAAAAACCCAGATTCTCTAAAGTGCTACAAATTTGGCTTACATTGCACACAGATGTTGAGTAGCTGCTAAGTGACAGGCATGAATGACTTATAATACACATGAGGTATGGTGCTTGACCTCCTGAAGCTTGTAATTTGAGAGAGAACTCAGATACTCAGGCATCTAATTGCAGATAAGACAGAAAATAACTTTAAAATAAATGTAATTTGCGTTGAGACCCTCAGGAAACAAGACTTGAAGGCATGGACTTTTGCTAGACATTAGCGGTGTGGGCGAAGGCAGGGGGTCTCCTTGGGAAGCAGCACTGGCGCTGGTTCTGCAGAAGCAGATGATGTTGAAAACACAGATATGTGAAGAGTTATTTTAGGCGTAGGAAAAGGACCAGCAATGAGAAAATACAAATATCCTTACAACGGCCCCAGTGTGAGTGAGGTAAAGTAGAGAATGCAAGGTGAGGAGGGACTCTGGAACTGCCTAGTCACTACAGGAAGTCTGGACTTTATCCTGGAGATCACAGGGACCTACTGTAGGTGTGAACAGGATACTAGCAGGGCCCCTTGGAAGAATGAACACTTCCGACAGAGGCTCTTCGTTGCCCCTTAATGCTCATTTTCCTCTTCTTCCTTGGTCACAGAATGCTCATTTGTAGGAAGGCATATTCTTAAAGGCTACAGAACCCAGCCATCATTGCTGCTAGTTGTGGTTGTTTAAACGAAGGTTCCAGCCAATGATATGTACATGGAAGTGGTATGTAAAGTCATTCTTGGAAGGAAAAGACATGCTCTCTTTCCTCCCTTTTCTACCTTCTGCCTGGAATGGAAACATAATGGCTGGAGCTCTAGAACCTGTGTTGGATCCTGAGGAGGATGTCAAATCTGAGTAACACCAGAACAGAGAGCTGGAAGGATCCTTGGCTACCTTTACATACATGGGAACTAACTGTCATCTTGTTTAAGCACTCTTGTTTATTTATTTTTCTGCTACGTGCAGCTTAACCTAGCCCTATATCAATGGTTTTTAACCTTGGCTACACGTTAGAAACCTCAGGAAATTGCAAAATCAAAGATGGCCAACAATAATCTCCAGAGATTTTGATTTAATTAGTCTGAGGCAGGGCCTAATGATAGTAATAGTTTAAGTCTTCCAGGTGATTCTAATGTGAAGCCAGTGATGGCCACAGTTATAGACGGAGTTGTAGGATAGAAGAGAGTTTTAAGGCTGGAAGTTATTTTGGAAGATTGTTTCAATATCACGGCTTAGATTTAGAACTAGGAGAAAGGCAGTGGTCACAGATGGTCAGGTGTCTGTGAAAGGCCCAGGGGTGACAGAATCCATGTACGGAAAATGGTGATCAACTGATGGTTCATAAGGCAATGGGGTTTTACACGTGGGAAACTGCAAGTGGGCGAGCCTCATTCATATCAAGAGGGGGTAATGGGAGGAGGTGGCTGGCCTGGTAGGGAGGGTGTGAGGGTGAGCTCCAGGTGTCAGGAAGTTGAACTTTCGGTGGGACACAGAATAAATAAACAAATAGGTCCACAATTATAGCGTGCTTCACAACTGCTGCATCTGCACTTTTCTTTCGATTCCATGACCTCCCTTTTAATTTGATCTTGTTTTTCATGATTGATTTTTGGGCAGAATGCAATTTTTTTTTTTTTTTTCCAGAAAACATAACAGCTCTCCCTCTTTTTCAAGCATGTGGAAAGAAATGCTAATGGGAAATACACTGTATTTTTCTTCAGGAAAAAGAAGTTCTTTTGAACCTTAGATCTGCTTTTCTCAATATGACTAAAGAATCTATTTTGTTTAAGTCCATTTAACATTTTGTTGGTAGGCTATATTTATTTCTAGAACTCACAGCACACTCTGAACATTTGACAGGATCACACCTGATTAATCTCTCTCTTTGCTGTCATCAATATTATTTGGGGGCAGTGGTCAAGGCATATTGACACTCTGCTGACATCTTCTCTGGCGCCCAATTACCTTTCTGTCATGATACAATCCATGAGGTGACAGGAGGATTCTATGCCGTGCCAAGTGGGTTGGCACCAAAATGTCCCCGAGACAGTATATAATACATCATTTTTATGCTTCTTTGGGGAACTGAGAGAGACAGGACATTTCCCTATCCCCATTGCCAATAATAGGTGTTTCACTCACAGGGCTGCAGAAACACGGTAGCTTTCCAGGTAGCGTTGCAATTTGAGCTATCTGGGACCTGCCTGGATGAGTCTCCTGAAGTTTTTTTAGTTCATCCCCACGGTAAATTCCTAATGAAAGAGAGCAGAAGCCTTTGCCTGAGGCTTTTAACCCTGACCCACGTATTACAAAGTAGTTACGCTTCTAAAAGAGTTGAGCTGTTAGACACTCTAGGAATCTCCTGTTAAGATGCAACTTCAGTGTAGCTCAAATCTGCCAAGTAAACCACAGCGGAGTAAGTATAAGGAATACCGTACACGGGGTGGTGTAACCCTTTTGAAAACTACCCTGGCTGTGCTCTAATACTGAAACACATGCTTTGGGGCTAAATAGGATTAAAATTAAGAGTTTCCTTTTTTTTTTTTTTTTTTTTTTTTTTTGTCTTTTTTTTCCCCCCTAGATCACTGGTAAAGCAGTATCTTTTTTTTTTAAACAAAGCTTCACTCAATGAAAATGAACAAAGCTTAACTTAATGAAAATGGCCTTCATGAGCTCAGGAGGGCATCTCCATTTATGTATCTAGAAAGGAAATAAATTGATAGCTGTCCATTTTAACATTTTATACACACATACACAGGCGTGCACATACACACACATTTATTTGAACATCAACAATCTTTCTGGTCAGTTTAGCAACCAGAAGACTATTATTCATAACTGATACTAGTACTCCTCATAATATCATATTCCTCTAATATGCACGAATAAGACCACTGAGTATTGGGATGTCAAGTGATTGCTTCCCAGAAGGATTCCAAAAGATTTAAAAGCACAAACATGAGTTCCATGTAATTCAGATCACTGAAAAATCTATTTTGTTTTGCATGTGGTTATAAGGCTAATGGTATGAATGTTCTCAGTTTCCTGGTGCCCACTGAGCAGAGGAATTCTCCAGGCTTGCAGAGAAATTCCTTCCAGTATTGGGCCCAGCAGAGCCAGTAAGATCCTTTCTTTTTTTGGTTTCGTTGTTGATGATGAAAATTAGTCTTTGTTCTGATTTTTCTTAAAATAAGAATTTAGTATTGTTTTGTTATGTACTGGGATGCTAGTTAGGATTCTTATTTTTTATTTTAATTTTTAAACTATTTTTAAATACTCAAATTGATCAGGTTAAATGTGTTCATGTCAAAAAACTCAAAAAGCTTATAAGATATACAATGGGACAAGCCAGGTCCTCCATAAAGTCCCACATCCTTAATCTATTGTGTTAATAATAATTGTTAGTTTCTTTTGTAGATTTTCTAGAAATTATATATGCATATATAAAGGTTATGGATTTACACACAATAGAGAAATGCCAGGCTGGGCACGGTGGTTCACAACTGTAATCCCAGCATTTTGGGAGGCCAAGACGGTGGATTGCTTGAACCCAGGTGTTTGAGACGAGCCTGGGCAAAATGGCAAGACCCCCATCTATACAACAAATGCAAAAAATTAGCCAGGTGTGGTGGTGTGTGCCTGTAGTACCAGCTACTTGGGAGGCTGAAGTGGGAGGCTCACCTGAGCCTGGGGAGGTCAAGGCTGC
>NW_012108786.1:933926-939510 GCF_000951045.1 Mandrillus leucophaeus | reverse complement strand
TGCAATGGTGCAATCTCGGCTCACTACAACCTCCACCTCCTGGGTTCAAGTGATTCTCCTGCCTCAGCCTCCCGAGTAGCTGGACTACCAGGTTCAAGCGTTTCTCCTGCCTCAGCCTCCCGAGTAGCTGGGATTACAGGCATGTGCCACTATGCCCAACTAATTTTGTAGTTTTAGTAGAGATAGGGTTTCACCACGTTGGCCAGGCTAGTCTCAAACTCCTGACCTTGGGAGATCTGCCCGCCTTGTCCTCCCAAAGTGCTGGGATTACAGGCGTGAGCTACTGCGCGCAGCCTAAATATATATATATATTTTTAAAGAAACACCAGACTCATATAATACCTACTATTTGTCAACTTGGTTTTTTCACTTTCATCTTGGCCATCTTTCTGTGCAAGTGTTTATGTATCTACTTCATTCCTTGGCCAGTCTGATATCATTTTCCAAAACTCTATTAATGGACATTTCTGCTGTCTACATGTTATTTTGTTTTGTTTTGACTGCTACAAAAAATGGAATACGCAACTTCAGAACATACTTGTTTGTCTTTTTTTAAGATGGTACGTGCCTTATGGTGAAGGATTCAGTCAAAGAATGTAGTGTTCAAGTTTTGATGGCAATTCCCAAATAGCCTTCAAAAAAGTGACCTCAGTATTACATTCCTACCAAGACTATGCTAAAGGGCATACTTCCAGCCCCATTGCCACTGACAGGACAGAGAATGATGCTCAGCTGGCTTGGGTCTTCTGATTCTCACGTCATATCTGGAGACACGCTCTTTTCATCTCCATTGTAGATAAGAGAAAACCGAGGCACAGGCAAGTCTTACTAACTGGCTGAGTGTTAGAGGAGAAACATAAACGTAGATTGTCTGACTCTATAGCCAGACTCCTAGCTGCCATCCTGGAGTGACCTGTCTCTCATACTAAGGTTTCTGTTTTCCAGACTGATGTTAGAAACCTTTTTTAAACCTATGAAACAGAAATTCTTGTGGAATATCCATTGTCCGAGTTTCTTTATCTTTCCTTCATTGAACTGCCTGTCATTGGGCCCTAAAAATCTGAAGCTGTAAAAACTGTGTTTGTTTGTCTAAGGTGGGAGCAGGTGGAATAGAAGTAGTGGTTATAAAGTGATTTCTAGTGTTGTCACTGAGAGTAGAATCTCTATTTCCTGAGAGGTCACTTTTGTGGCTTTTCATCTGTGGACATGTCTGGCAAGTACTTCCATATGGTTCCTGAATTTGGGGGCAGGAATTAAAATGGAATATTCCTTGTGAAGTGATTTTTCCATTGAATATTATAAATTTAGCAGGACCTTGTGCCAGCAATATGAGAGATGTTCCTTCCTCCCCCAGTAAATCTGGATTTAAACTGGCTTCTCCCTAGAAGCTCCTTTTTATCCTTTGGACATGTGTTACATTTTTGTCTTGGATTCTTCTCCCATGAAATCATAGAAAGAGGAGCTTGATAACTTTACCTTCTCCTCTCTTTTGACGAGACATCATGAAATAAAACTGGACTGATATTGTTACTGCACACATTGCATGAGACTGTTGTCCTACAGGAGGTGTCCCTGAAGACTGGAACCTTAGCTTGGAGAAATGCACTCAACAAACCCGGGTCCCAGAACAGACCACAGCGATGTTCCCATTCAGGCAAGGTGATGGACACAGACCTTTGTGGCTTAAGCTGACAATTTTATCCTTAAGGGATTTAACGATTGTGCTATCAATCAGCCTGAGAAGCCAATGTTCCTCCTGCAGGAACTGAGGTAGTGCTTGGGATGAAGAAGAACTTCTTCTTCCTCTGGGGCCTGGAGGAGATTTGGCTTGGATCCAAATGCCCAGTCATGCCTGAGGAGCCTCATTAACGAGAGCAGGGTTGAGACCCGTGGGAGGCTTCACTGGGAGCTTGGCAGGGTCTCAGGGGCTGGGCTCCTGCCTGGATTTGAAGAGTGGCTATTTCAGGAAGGAGTTGCAGGTTTCTCTGTGTTAGCTCCAGTCCTTGTCAAGTCTTGCTGAGTCACAGCTTGGTTTTCACTGCACCGAGGTAGACTGGGGGGCCCTCTCCTCTCCATAAGGGCATCAGTGACTGTCACAGGCTGAGACAGCTGCAGCTGGCAGAATAAGGATCTCAGGAGGGCGGTGTCAGCAGCAGGGTGGCAGCAAGGCATGCAGACAAGAAGGTCAGAACGGAGGGGACCGATGAGTTGTTCTTGAATACCTAAGGGACTGCTCCTCGGGAACCCATGAGCTAACCCTTATCTGCGTGTGCTTGGGTGTAATTGAAATCAGTATGTCTTGAGCATTTACTAGTGAAATATGGATGTGCCTTCTCCCTTATGAGTATCCTCTCATTTAAACTTCCCTTCTACCATGTGAGGTAGTTGTGAGGGCCATTTAAATGCTGTGGTTAAGGAAACAGTCATTGACAGCTTTTATAACTTGCTGAAGGTCACTGAACTGGTAAGGAATAGGACTAGGATTTGAAATCAGGACACGTTTGGACAAGAATTTGAATGTATTTGTGATAATGAATACTTTTAATATAAAATTAAAATAAGAGATTTTTAGAAACCAAATCAGGAGTACTGTAGAGGTGAGTAAAAGCAGAATTTAAAAAGAAATCGTACCATCGTGCTCATAGCAGCATTATTCATAGTCTCTAAAATGTGGAAATAAGCCAAGTGTCCCTTGGCAAATAAATGAAGAAGCAAAATGTATTCTACCCGTACAATGGAATATTATTTCCTCTTAAAAAGAGGGAAAATTCTGATACATGCTACAAAATAGGTGAACCTTAGGGACATTATACTAAGGTTGAAATAAGCCAACCGCAAAAAGACAAATAGTGTATGATTCACTCACATGAGGTTCTTAGAGCAGTCAAAATCATAGAGACAGAAAATAGAATGAGAGTGGTGTGAAATTAAATAATTCAAACTTAAAATGGTTGGAACTTTAAATTATTTTAAGCCTTGAGAGAAATGTGGTTATGTGGCCTGAGTCATGCAACATGCAGCTGCAACTTCTGCTTTTCTGATTATAGATTAAATCTCTTCCTCATTTCTGTCCTGTAAATGATTAGAAAAGACCAAATGGTTCCAGAAATAAGACCCCTTGAGACCATTACCCCTCCTTATGGAATGTTAAAGCAATCTTCCTTGGAACATAGCAAACTGTAACCAACCAAATGACTGTAACATCTGTGCTGGCCTTATATGGAAAATGTTGTAACCCTGTTAACCTTCTCTATCTCTGCCTACGTAAGTGAAACGTTAACTTCCCCACTTTGGAAAGCTGACCCATTCACTTGGAGTTGATGTTTCCCTGGTGGCTCTCCTCAGGCTTTGAGCTGGAATAAACTCTATATTTAATCACATTTTCTGAACTCATTATTTAAGGTTAACTGGCCAGGGGCTAGGAGGAGAGGGGAATGGGGAATTACTGTTCAATGGGTATAGCGTTTCAGTTTTGCTAGATAAAAATGGCTCTGGAGATGGATGATGGTGATGACTGCCCAACAAAATGAATGCATTTAATACTATTGAATTGTAAAATTAAAAATGGTTAAGATAGTTCATTTTATGTGTAAATAAAAAATTGGAAAAAAAATGAAATTGCGCTGTATATAGTACATATGCTAAAAATTTATACAGAGCTTATATCTTTGATATGGTTTGGCTGTGTCCCCACCCAAATCTCACCTAGAGGTGTAACAATCCCCACATGTCAAGGGCGGGACCAGGTGGAGATAATTGAATCAGGGGGGTGGTTTCCCCCATACTGTTCTCCTGGTAGGGACTAAGTCTCACGAGATCTGATGGTTTTATAAATGGGAGTTCCCCTGCACAAGCTCTCTTGCCCACAGCCATGTAAGACGTGGCTTTACTTTTCCCTCTGCCTTTTGCCATGATTGTGAGGCCTCCTCAGCCATGTGGAACTGTGAGTCCAATAAGCCTCTTTCCTTTGTAAATTACCCAGTCTCGGGTGTGTCTTCACTAGCAGCATGAGAACAGGCTAATACAGTCTTGGTGTGTAATTCCTAAGGATGAGTCTAAAGCTGCTTGCCCTGAGTTTGAATCTCTGCCCTACTGCTTTTTTATTATATGACCTTAGGGGAGAAATTAATCTCTCTGGGGCTTAATTACCTCATTTCTAAAATAAAAACAAAATATGTAGTACTTCTGTCATAGAGTCAATGAGATGTTTAAATGACATAGTACGTGAAACAAACATGAACAGTGGCTGACATGTAACTACTATTATTTAAACAACATGACGAATGAGAATGCACATATAAATATTGCACTTTGAGTAAAGAGCAGTCTAAAACTTCATGAGAAAAGTCACTAAGATTCAATCAAATTTCTTATAAACAAGGAAAAAATTATAATGATTATCTTTAAAAATACTCAAAATTAGGCGTTGCGTAGTAAGTTGATCCAATCAAATAAATAAGTTTCTGGCTTTGAAATACTCAAGAGATTTTTTTTTTAGTTAACTCCCCTCTGCTGTTACAAAAGTTGGTCATGGATTATTTTTGGCCCAGGAAGAAAAAGGCTGTTAGACAAGCCAATTCCATTTAGGGTCAGTGAAAGAGATCCCAATGGCTAGTATTTGACTGGCCTTTCTAATGTTGAGGTGGCAACTGCTGACTAATTGTAACACAAAGACTGTGCTAATGGCTTTTCAGTTCACTTATTTTCCACCATGTATGTGCTCATCTTGGCCAGGACATAACTATCCAGAAATTCTACGATGAGAGACGGGTACTCACGCAATGAATGGTAATTCTTTCCCTGATATTGGAATTGCCATTTTGGAATTGCTAATTTCAGATACGATGATTTAGCTCATTGAGTCAGGCTGCAAGAGACCAGGAATTACCCAGCAGTGGCCACTTAGCTGAGACCAAGACTCGTGTAATTAGAATTCTGGCACTGTAGGTGGGAATATTTACTATTGCTGTGAATAGTAAATCATAAATGTTAAATTACATTCAATCTCAGAAATAACTGCGCAAAACTTCTCACAGCATAGATAATCAGGCAATTATCGAGATGGTGATCGCACTCACAGGCCATTGCAGCTTCCTTGTGAGACCCAATCATGCTCTGAGCTACAATCTCATTTATCCTGGCTCCATTTTTATGCATTTTACAGCAGTAAATAAGAATAAGTATTCAATCTAAGTTTTAGAGTTCTTAGCAAAAAACATATAATGTGGTCTGCGGTTTAAGCTTTAAAAAGCTTACATATAAGCTAGTTAAAAATTACATTCTGAAATCATTGAAAAGATAGATAAAAACAATCTTAAAAAAATCTTCCTTGATCATATCGTGGAAGAACAGTGGCCTGGGTGTTTGGAGATGTGTGTCGTTGGTCTTCTCTATACTCCTCATTTCTAATGTAATTTTTAGAAAGTAATTTACATTTTTCAGGGCCCCAATTTATGCGTCTGTAATTTAAGACATTTAAAAGTAATTTTTAGCTAAGGTTCCATTCAACATTCAAATAATAATAAAAATAATATATCCTACTGTAATTTTAAACATCCATTTACGACAGCAATTTACCAAAATC
>NW_012108786.1:930808-932076 GCF_000951045.1 Mandrillus leucophaeus | reverse complement strand
AGGCCGAAGTGGGTACATCACTTGAGGTCAGGAGTTCAAGGCCAGCCTGGCCAACATGGTGAAACCCCATCTCTACTAAACACACACACACACACACACACACACACACACACACACAAATTAGCTAGGCATGGTAGTGAGTGCCTGTAATCCTAGCTACTTGGGAGGCTGAGGCATGAGACTAGGGGGCAGAGGTTGCAGTGAGAGCAGATCACACTACTGTATCCCAGCCTGGTTGACAGAGGGACTGTGTGTCAAAATAAATAAATAAATAAATTAAATAAATTAAAAAAAGAATGCAATAGAATTGCAAATAACTATCCCGTATAGTAAAATTTATAGAAGACTTTTACATCCTATATTCTTAATGATCACAAAAATTTGCCAAGATTTATTTTTATTATACAGATAATAAATTAAGTTTCAGAGAGGTTAAAAGCCTCCCCGAAAAGTGACAGATCTGGGCCTGGATGTAAGGTCTTCCTGCTTCAAGCTCAACTCTCTCTTCACTGCTTCTGAGAGCTTTAGAAAGTGTCTCTAGAAGCAACCCCATCCATTCCCAAATATCTAAAGCATCCACATAGGAGGGAGGGCCTTTGCTAGGTGCTGGTGAATTCAAAGACCAAGAAGATTCCTCCAAGAGCATTTTTTCTTGTGCTAGAAAGGGAAGACCATTTTGAGAGCTATTTATTCTAAAAAATATTCATTATACTTTTCAGTTTGCTCAAGCTATAGTGCCTTTATTATGAAAGATTAGACAAACTTTACAGAAGCAAAGGAGTGGGATGTCTTAGCTGCTACTAAGCCAGAAGACAGCAAGACATCAGCAGGGACCAGGTCCCTGAGTAACTGTGAAATGTTAGAACTCAGTCGAAGCTTGCCAGAGGAGGAGGTCAGTGAGTAAGGATGGAATGGGATGTCTTCTAATCTGTGAAATGAATTCAGACATGTTCTTTGAAATGGCTTCAGAGGCTAATATATATCTTTAAAAATCTATCTTGGGGCTGGGTACGGTGGCTCATGCCTATAATCCCAGCACTTTGGGAGGCTGAGGCAGGTGGATCACTTGACGTCAGGAGTTCAAGACCAGCCTGGACAACATGGTGAAACCCCAACTCTACTAAAAATACAAAAATTAGCTGGGCATGGTGGTGGGCACCTGTAGTCCCAGCTACTTGGGAGGCTGAAGCAGGAGAATCACTGAGATTGCGCCACTGCCCTCCAGCCTGGGCAACAGAGCAAGAGTTCGTCTCAAAAAAAAAAAAAAA
>NW_012108786.1:924269-926583 GCF_000951045.1 Mandrillus leucophaeus | reverse complement strand
GGGGGTGGTTTCCCCCATACTGTTCTCCTGGTAGGGACTAAGTCTCACGAGATCTGATGGTTTTATAAATGGGAGTTCCCCTGCACAAGCTCTCTTGCCCACAGCCATGTAAGACGTGGCTTTACTTTTCCCTCTGCCTTTTGCCATGATTGTGAGGCCTCCTCAGCCATGTGGAACTGTGAGTCCAATAAGCCTCTTTCCTTTGTAAATTACCCAGTCTCGGGTGTGTCTTCACTAGCAGCATGAGAACAGGCTAATACAGTCTTTGTGTGTAATTCCTAAGGATGAGTCTAAAGCTGCTTGCCCTGAGTTTGAATCTCTGCCCTACTGCTTTTTTATTATATGACCTTGGGGGAGAAATTAATCTCTCTGGGGCTTAATTACCTCATTTCTAAAATAAAAACAAAATATGTAGTACTTCTGTCATAGAGTCAATGAGATGTTTAAATGACATAGTACGTGAAACAAACATGAACAGTGGCTGACATGTAACTACTATTATTTAAACAACATGACGAATGAGAATGCACATATAAATATTGCACTTTGAGTAAAGAGCAGTCTAAAACTTCATGAGAAAAGTCACTAAGATTCAATCAAATTTCTTATAAACAAGGAAAAAATTATAATGATTATCTTTAAAAATACTCAAAATTAGGCGTTGCGTAGTAAGTTGATCCAATCAAATAAATAAGTTTCTGGCTTTGAAATACTCAAGAGATTTTTTTTTTAGTTAACTCCCCTCTGCTGTTACAAAAGTTGGTCATGGATTATTTTTGGCCCAGGAAGAAAAAGGCTGTTAGACAAGCCAATTCCATTTAGGGTCAGTGAAAGAGATCCCAATGGCTAGTATTTGACTGGCCTTTCTAATGTTGAGGTGGCAACTGCTGACTAATTGTAACACAAAGACTGTGCTAATGGCTTTTCAGTTCACTTATTTTCCACCATGTATGTGCTCATCTTGGCCAGGACATAACTATCCAGAAATTCTACGATGAGAGACGGGTACTCACGCAATGAATGGTAATTCTTTCCCTGATATTGGAATTGCCATTTTGGAATTGCTAATTTCAGATACGATGATTTAGCTCATTGAGTCAGGCTGCAAGAGACCAGGAATTACCCAGCAGTGGCCACTTAGCTGAGACCAAGACTCGTGTAATTAGAATTCTGGCACTGTAGGTGGGAATATTTACTATTGCTGTGAATAGTAAATCATAAATGTTAAATTACATTCAATCTCAGAAATAACTGCGCAAAACTTCTCACAGCATAGATAATCAGGCAATTATCGAGATGGTGATCGCACTCACAGGCCATTGCAGCTTCCTTGTGAGACCCAATCATGCTCTGAGCTACAATCTCATTTATCCTGGCTCCATTTTTATGCATTTTACACCAGTAAATAAGAATAAGTATTCAATCTAAGTTTTAGAGTTCTTAGCAAAAAACATATAATGTGGTCTGCGGTTTAAGCTTTAAAAAGCTTACATATAAGCTAGTTAAAAATTACATTCTGAAATCATTGAAAAGATAGATAAAAACAATCTTAAAAAAATCTTCCTTGATCATATCATGGAAGAACAGTGGCCTGGGTGTTTGGAGATGTGTGTCGTTGGTCTTCTCTGTACTCCTCATTTCTAATGTAATTTTTAGAAAGTAATTTACATTTTTCTGGGCCCCAATTTATGCGTCTGTAATTTAAGACATTTAAAAGTAATTTTTAGCTAAGGTTCCATTCAACATTCAAATAATAATAAAAATAATATATCCTACTGTAATTTTAAACATCCATTTACGACAGCAATTTACCAAAATCCTCGTATGACTTAGGAAGTACTATACTATCTGTCTCGATTTTGCCGATAAGAAAACAAAGATGTGAAATGTCCTGACTTAGATCACACGGAGAGGAAATGGCACGGGTACTTTGTACTCATTTTGGTCTTAGTTCATCTTAATCCGACGATGCTTTGTGATTAAGATTATTGAAAATAGCTTTCTTATCTGGACAGAGCATCTACAAGCATGAGATTTAATAGAACCTTTATTTTTACCCTGACATTATAACAAATGTGGTTTACCATATGTGAGTTTCATTTGGATGTATGTGCTAAATTTTTATTTCCCTTAATCTCCCAGCTCTTCTCTGTGTTTGGAGAAAGAAACAAACAAAAAAACTGAACAGCAATGATCATGACGCTTCACTCCAGGTTGCCTGGACAGTGTTCCTCACTTCTCCTAGTTAGAGAGGCTACACCCAAAGTCAGCTTCAAGAGGGGGCTCTGGCTTCCTCCCTGTTCCTGCAGGGGCT
>NW_012108786.1:824114-918014 GCF_000951045.1 Mandrillus leucophaeus | reverse complement strand
AGATGGGGTTTCACTATATTGGGCAGGCTGGTCTCAAACTCCTGACCTCAGGTGATCCGCCTGCCTCGGCCTCCCAAGGTGCTGGGATTACAGGCGTGAGCCACCGTGCCCAGCCACTTCCATTAGTTTTTGTTGTATCTTGCACATACCTTCCTCAGAGCACTGACTGCATTATGTTTTCTATTTGTGTGTGCACGTGTGTGTTTCCTTCAACTAGTTTTGGAGCTCCTGAAGACAAAGAGCATGTTCTATTCATCACTGTATCCCTAGAACTTAGCATGATGTCTGATAAAAATGAAGTTCACTTAGGTGCAGGTACTAGATCTTCCTCTTCCTGAATCCCTCTGCTCTCCTCTGTGGTAGAACAAGGTGATGGTGGCAGGGCACTCTGGGCTGCCTGGACAATGAACTAGCTGGGACTCTGTTCCCACTTCTCCTAGTTGGGGAGGCTCCACCCAATGTCAGCTTCCTGAAGAGGCAGGGAATTAATGTTGGATAGATAAATGGATGCGAGAGGGTCTGCCTGACTTAAGAACACACAACTAGTAATACAAGGCAACAAGAACAAGAATGTGAGTCAGGACAGAGATTCTTGTTCTTTGCATTTGCTGTTTTATCCCCAGTGCCTGGAAGAGTTGCTGACTCATAAGTGTTTGATCAATATTTGTTGAATGAATGACTGATTGGATGACTTACTGAATGAATGAATGAATGAAAGGTTAACTTCAAAGCCCATGCCCTTTTAACTCCATTCCCAACTTCCAATCTGTGTATACAGTGTGTGTGTGTCTGTGTGTAGATATATCTTTCAAAGAAATAAAATTAAAAATTATCATCACCTCTTCTTTACAATCATCCATAATTAAAGATTAATGATAGATATTTATAAGTATTTTACATACATATGCACACACATTCTAAGCCATTTAAATAGCCTTTGTAGTTTATTTACTAGAAGAAATATAACTTTCAGAAAGTAAGCAGACATCCTACCTGAAATTCATATAATGTTATGTTCTCAGGATTCGTTTTTGGTTAACTGGTGGAATGAATTTGTCTTGTAAACTGTCCTTGTAAATAGCATACTACATAAGTGAACTGAAGACAACCATGGTTGGACATATGGGGAAATTCATGACCATGATTGGTTATGTGCACAGCTGCCCAGAAGCAGAAATGGAACCTCTCAACACTTCTAAAAATGAAGAAAGCCGGCACTGGATACGTGTTTCTGCAAAGAATCACACTTAGGTTTATAATCTTCCACCTAAACTTCTGGGGCCTCTCTGTTTCATGAAGAACGGCAGCTGATCTTACCCTTTATCTGTTACTGACACAGACCCAGCCATTCACTGCGGGGCAGAACAAAAGCCAGCAAAGGGATGGAAGAAACCCAAAATAGATCTTTCTTGAACTGATTTGTGTCAGAGTTATAAACAATTCCACGTATGAAAGAAAAGTAGACAGGCAAGCACTTACAGAAGACAAAAGCACAGAATTATTTTTTCTGTTTCTTTCTTTTTTCCTTTCTCTCTCTCTCTTCTGGTTTTCCGATCCAGATCCCCAACGCAAACATTGCAGGAGGTGGCTGTGCTCCCTGCAGGAGGCTGTTGACCGTGTGCACTCTCACAGGCGTGCACACTGGCTTCCCGCCCACGGCCATCCCTCTATTGTTACACAGCACATTTTATAATGCAGATCACTGTCTACAACATGGCTCATTATTTTCCTCTCTGAATAAAATATGAACACATCAATTATGTGTCAGTGTGTTTCTAAATGCATACCCTTGTCGCACTGACCTCTTTCTGCTTTTATATTTTTCAGTATGTTCCTGACATTTGTCAATTGGGTTAGTTCCAGACCTTTCTAACCTATTATCGTATTATTATAGCACTTTTCAAACTTTCTTCTATCACATTAGTTGGACACAAAGGCACACTGGGAGGGTGAGCCTGGCTGTGCTGGCCGCAGGCACTCACCACTGCTTGTAGTCCGCGTCGCAGTTACAGTAGTACTTGGGATCTGTGCAGTTGCGTTCAATGCCGCAGGCACATTTCTGGATTCCAGGCCCAGAACCTCCCCAGTAGTAGTGCTTCTCGTTGGCTTTGCCAACCCACCAAGTGTAAGGGCTTCCATCTACAAGAAAAGGGAAAGGCACATTTAGAAACAGACCTGGGTTCAGTCATCATACTGCCACACTTACACCCACTTCCCCAGGAATACTCTGATAGTCTGAGCCTCACTCAACCATCTTAAAAGTCAATTTATTTCAGACAACCCACAGAGTGGGAGAAAATCTTCGCAATGCATCCATCTGACAAAGGACTAATATCCAGAATCTACAACAAACTCAAACGAATTCAAGAAAAAAACAATCCCATCAAAAAGTGGGCTAAGGCTATGAATAGAAAATCCTCAAAATCAGATTTATAAAAGGCCAACAAACATATGAAAAAATGCTCAGTATCCCTAATGATCAGGGAAATGCACATCAAAACCACAATGTGATACTACTTTATTCCCGCAGGAAAAGCCATAATCAAAAAATCAAAAAATAATATATGTTGGTGTGGATGTGGTGAAACGGGAACACTTGCACCCTGCTGGTGGGAATGTAAACTAGTACAACCACTATGGAAAACAGTGTGGAGATTCCTTAAAGAGCTAAAAGTAGATCTACTGTTTGATCCAGCAATCCCACTACTGGATATCTACCCAGTGGAAAAGAAGTCATTATACTCAAAAGATACTTGCACACATATGTTTACAGCAGCACAATTCACAATTGCAAAATTGTGGAACCAACCTAAATGCCCATCAGTCAATGAATGGATAAGGAAGCTGTTTCATACACACACACACACACACACACACATACACAAACATATATGATGGCATACTACTCAACCATAAAAAGAAACGAATCAATGGCATTTGCAACAACCTGGATGGGACTGAAAACTATTATTCTAAGTGAAGTAATTCAGGAATGGAAAACCAAACATTGTGTATTCTCACTCATAAGTGGGAGCTAAACTATGAGGATGCAAAGGCAGAAGAATGATACAAGGACTTTTGGGACTCAGGGTGAAAGGGTGGGAAGGGGGTGAGGGATAAAAGACTACAAATTGGATTCAGTGTATACTGCTTGGGTGATGGGTGCACCAAAATCTCAGAAATCACCATTAAAGAACTTACTCATGTAATCAAATACTAGCTGTTACCCGAAAACCTACAGAAATAATTTTGCTTTTAAAAAAAGATTTTAATTCTATACTTCAAAAGGCTCTTTTAGGCTTAGACAAGTTTTCATAAGTATATATCACAATTTTACATGTATATAAATGCAAATATAAGCATAAAAAAGTAAATTTATGTCAATAACAGAAATAGTTGATAAAAAAAAATCAGTGGGAATGTTAAGCTCAAGATTTCTTGTGGGAATATGTACCTCTCTCCTTGGAAGACAATTTTACATTCAAACTTCTGTAATTTAGGAGTCTATTTAGTAAATTGGAAGCCAAGTTGGGGTCAGTCTACGATGAAGGTGTGTGGGCCATGAATTGATTCTACACTACACAATTCACTTCATGACTGGTCATGCTTTTTTGTGAACTAACGGTCATGGAGATTGTAGAATATTGGAGCCAAATACAAACTTTCAGTTTTTTTTTTTTTTTTCTGATTAGGACCTCCTAATTTTATGGATAAAGAAATTTAGGTCTAGAAGAGTTAAGTAGTTCTTTTAACCACACAGCAGATTAGCCCCCAACTCTCCTTTATCATTTGGCCTAATAGTCACTCATTCATTCACTAATCATCAAACATCCATTGGGTTCCCACAAGTGCCAAACATTATAAGCAACTCAACAGAATGGAAGAAAAAGATACAGATTGGAGAACAATTTTTTTCAGGATTATGAACACAGAGGAGAGTGGGGGAGGCAAAGGAGGTCATAAAGGAAGGCTTCCCAGAGGAGGCAAAATAGTTGAGCTGCATCTTGAAGGTCAAGTAGGCATTACACAGATCAACAAGGATGTAAGAGAGGTAAGGCCTCCTAGGCAAATGGAGCACAATGTAAAAAGACAGAAAGGTAAACTTGTATTTGGAAAATATATATAGGACCATATTCATACGTAGTAGAATCAGGTTGAAGAGATGTGCTGAGAGTAGCAGTAGTAGATAGTAGGAGATAGACAGACAGCAGATGAGGGCTACATTGCAAAATATCTTTGTCCAAGTAAGAAGTTATTTTTCATTGGTTTATCCTTTCTTTTCAATGTTTATCTTCCCCCAATTTAAGAAGTTTGAACTCTATCCTGAAAATAATGGGAAACTAGTAAAGGATTTTAAGCAGGGAATTAGCATGATTAAATTTGTGTTTCAAAAGATCAACAGGAAGATGAAAGATAGACTTCTGCAAAATGGAGTCAGGGAGGCTAGATGTGATGCTCCTATGTTAATAGAGAAAATAAATAATAAAATAGTAGTAGAAATGGAGAAGAAGAGAAAACACACACAAAAAAGGTTCAGGAATTATAACTGGCTGGGACTGTGGGGATTTAGGTGGAAGAGAAGATGGGCAGGCAGTGCTGTGGATTAATCCAGGCTTCTGGTTTGTGTGAATGGAGATGGTACTGTGTTTCATGAAAGTAGAGCACAGGGAAGGAAGATCATCATCACAAGTCTAGGGAATGTTGAAGAAAAGATAATGGGTTTGCTGCACAAAATGTGCAAATTGATTATAGAAGTCTGGTTCTAAGGAGCATTTTCTGAGCTGAAAATACATTTTAAGAACTATCAGGGCAAACCAGAACATATTGGAAGTGGGAGAAATGCTGGTGGAAACTTTTAGATTACAACATCATTTCAAAAACAGAATGATTTCATAGCTGGGCACAGTGGCAGGTGCCTGTAGTCCCAGTTACTTGGGAGGCTGAGGCAGGAGAATTGCTTGAACCTGGGAGGTGCAGGTTGCAGTGAGCCAAGATCGCACCACTGCAACCTAGCTTGGGCGACAGAACGAGACTCTGTCTCAAAAACAAGACAAAACAAACAAACAACAAAAAACCCACCAAAAACCAAGAATGATTTCACACTGCTATAAAGAATGACCCAAGATTGAGTCTTTACCAATTTATCAAGAAAAGAGGTTTAACTGACTCACAATTTTGCATGACTGAGGAGGCCTCAGAAAACTTACGATCATGGCAGAAGGAGAAGGGGAAGCAAGGCACGTCTTCTCATGGGGGCAGGGGAGAGAGAGAAAGCAAGAAGGGGAAAGTGCCAGGCACTTATGAAACAACCAGATCTCATGTGAACTCACTCATTATCATGAGAACAGCACAGGGGAATCGCCCCCATGATCCAGTCACCTCCCACCAAGTCCCTCCCTTGACACATGGGGTTACAATTCGGATTACAATTCAATATGAGATTTGGGTGGGGACACAGCCAAACCATATCAGAGATGGACATGACCGTAGTGGATGCAAGAACGAAGGCAGCCAGGGCGGTGGGAGAACAACACAGGAGGATTTCCCAAAGAGCAGAGGGACCAGCATCATCAGATGTCATGGTGAAGTCTATTAAGGTGAGGAGCTAAGAGTTTTCTTTTAATTTGACAGCTGGAAGGTCACTTTGATTTTGATAGAGGAGTTTCCGGTGAATGGCGGGAAGAAAAGCCTAGATGTGGTAGGCAGAGGAAAGAATGGAAGCAGAGACCAGGAAGGCCCTGACAACGGATGACTCTTTCTTTCTTTCTTTCTTTTTTTTTTCTTGAGATGGAATCTGGGTCTGTCATGCAGGCTGGAGTGCAGTGGAGCGATCATAATTCACTGTAGCCTTGACCTCCTGGGCTCAAGCCATCCTCCCACCTCAGCCTCCTGAGTAGCTGGAACTACAGGCACATGCCACCAAACTTGACTAATTTTTGTATTTTTTGCAGAGAAAGGGTTTTGCCATGTTGCCTAGGCTGGTCTTGAACTTTTGGGCTCAAGTGATTCACCTGCCTCTGCCTCTCAAAGTGCTGGGATGACAGGCCTGAGTGACCACATTCAGCCGGATTTGACTACTTTAGATACCTCATATAAGCAGAGTCATATAGTATTTGTGTATACATACAATGGAATATTATTCAGACTGAAAAAAGAAGGACATTTTTGCAATATGTCACAACATGGATGAACCTTGAGAACATTATGCTAAGAGAGCAGAGGATTGCTGAAAGCTGGGGAATGAGTGGAATCTAACAGAGGTAGTGTCAGTCAGTAAGCCAAAAATGGCTAGTCAATGAAAATCTCTGGGGCCGGGTACGGTGGCTTACGCCTGTAATTCCAGTGCTTTGGGAGGCGGTGACAGGTGGATCATGAGGTCAGGAGTTCAAGACCAGCCTGGCCAAGATGGGACCCAACGGGGCGATCTGAAATATTTCCTCCATGTGCAAGGAGTGCAGGTGCAAGGAGGTGGTATGCTAGTGTCCTGGCAAGAGCAGCCTGGTATCCCTGCTTCTTCTCCCATCCCTCACTCTTTCTCAAGTCACAATACTTTAGTCTTCATACAACACATGCTCCCAGTGAGGTTGATGCAAAATTGATGTTGTTCTGTTCTTTTTCCTTAGAAAATAAGTTAAATACAGCACAAAATGCTTAACTTAGCTCTTTCCACATCTACTGCAAAAGAATGCCAATAAGAAAAACATATTCCAGAGAGAAAACAAATTGTGGACTTTGTTATTAGCATTGGCTAATTTGGTTAAATCCCTGTAACTAAAATAAATTATTAATTTGTTGTGTATTTTATATTCAGCAAGACGAGAATGGTTCAATTTACTTTGAGCAAAGAATTCCCTTATTCCAGTGCTATGCTAATGAAATGCTACTTTTAGCTTTACAAATCATTATTTACCTGTTAATTGGCTTTGGGGAATAGCAGTTAAAGGCAATAAAAATGGAAAGCCTTTTTAAAAGACAAGGGCAAAAAGTGGTGAGGAAAGAAATAATTTAATTATCTATTTCCAAGAGTTCAAGAACTTATCTAACCTCAGAATAGGAAGATTGTAGTTAACTATGTTAAGTAGGTGTAGTCCCTGCAACAAGATTAGGTAATGGTGAATGGCATTCTAAGTTAACTAAAGCTAAATTATCAAAGTAAGGCATATCGTATTAAAACAGCCAAATATGAATTGAATTAAATATAATCACTATACTGTTTGTATTCACTTCAGATCAAGTTTTATTATGGTGAAGGGTTTATTAAGGTTTGGATGATTAAACTGGGAAAGAGAGAAAGAAAACAGGCTACAAAGGAAAAGAGTTTTCCAAGACTGACTTAAAAAAACCAATAAACTGGGTGCGGTGGCTCGTGCCTGTAGTCCCAGCACTTTAGGAGGCCAAGGTGGGCGGATCGCCTGAGGTCAGGGGTTTGAAATCAGCCCGGCCAACATGGTGAAACCCTGTCTCTACTAAAAATACAAAAATTAGCCAGGTGTGGTGGTGTGCACCTGTAATCCCAGCTACTCAGGAGGCTGATGAGGCAGGGGAATCACTTGAACCCAGGAGGTGGAGTTTGCAGTGAGCTGAGATTGTGCCACTACACCCCAGCCTGGGTGACAGGGCAAGACTCTGTCTAAAAAAAAAAAAAGAAAAAGAAAAAGAAAGAAAGAAACCAATAAATTTCTGTTACTTATTTTCACCAATAACAAGAAGTTGTTTCAGAAGCACAAGGGCAAATGCTTGGGGACCGCTTGGTGAAAATGAGGTACATACCTGTGATTTTCAAAATGTGTTCTTTGGAACTTCTGGTCTATACCAAGTAAATTAACAGGCTGCTTAAATAAATATGATCCTGGCACCCGCTGAGATAAGACCCAGCACAGTCACTGGGACATTTAATTTGTTTCATTCTGGTTGTTTCTATAGGATATTAAAAACAATGCCACATGGGTATATAATCTCCAAAACGAAAACGTGAAAGCATCTTTTTAGCTTGATGAAAACTAGTTTTATCATATGTACGATTACAACCTTATCTACAAATTCTGTTAAAGAGTCCCTGGGGGCTCTTTAGCTGAGGAAATAGAACAGGTCTACCTTTGCAGCAGAAACATGCTTTTCACTAATTGTTCTCAGTGTTCCCTGCTGGTGGCTCATTGGCAGTCCTTCCCAGGCTCTGCTCTCTGGTAGCAGTTGGTTGCGAAGGACCCTGCAGTGCAGGATTT
The DNA here is from genome assembly GCF_000951045.1 of Mandrillus leucophaeus. NCBI lineage: Eukaryota > Metazoa > Chordata > Mammalia > Primates > Cercopithecidae > Mandrillus > Mandrillus leucophaeus. The sequence goes on along the minus strand of NW_012108786.1, from coordinate 909,792 downwards.
TTTCTAAGCGACTCATGCTCAGAAAAATCTCCTACTTCTTTCTCTCTTCCTTTCTTACCACTGCCAAATCTTTTTTCTCCACTTTGTAAGTCAATTTCAGCTGACCACTCTGATCTGATTACAAAATCCATATCAAGTTATGAATGGTGATGATACATGTACTAAGTATAGACATCTTTAATTGGTGCAATTCTAGACCATTCAAAACATTCTTGCACCTGTAAGAAACTTTCCTTCCAGTGCAAATGTCCTAGATAACAAGAAAGATAAAATAGCTTTTATAATAACCTCCAGGATGGGATGGAGCAGAAAAGGAATTTGGAGGTGCTGTAGTCTCTATAGAGTCCTCCAAATCGTCTGATAGCTGTAATTTGGAAGATCAAGCAGGCCAGAATTTTCTTTTTTTTCCCCAGTATGGATGTGTACGCTTCCAGGAATACAGGGGTTTAAAGCCAAAGCTGACAGGAACCCCTGCCCCAGGGACTGAAAATGGAAACAGGCTACTAGCCCTAGTTCTCTGGCTTAAATACAGACAGCTTTCTCTTCTTTTACATGTGGAAAATCCCTACAGCATCACTTCCAAGATCTGGGCCATGGTAGCTGAAGTCTCAGGATCCTTACAGGAGGATGAAGTGGGGGAGGTGAAGCCGTGGAGTAATAACTTCTGATTTTTTTTTTTTTTTTCCCACCACCAGTGGTGGGAGGTAAGTATAGGGAAGGGTTTTTAACTTCCCTATGATTCCCCTAAGATCTTGTAAACAATATAGATCCCCTGTCCTGTAGAATAAGAATCTCAGAGGAAGAGTTTGAGACTCAGTGTCCCTGTGATCCTTATCATCAGACCAGTCTGCCGTATACTACCCTGGGAAAAGGACAGTGGTAGGTGGAGTTCATCGGACACTTGGGAACATCTATCAAGAAACAATGAGGCCCAGATGACTGGGTGCCATTGGGATACCAATCCAGGACCTTGTTTTCTTGGTAAGATACAAAGAGGTGATAATGGTGTTACTATAGTAACATCTCAATTTAATTCCCAATTTTTTTTTCTCAATAATACACTCATTGTAATACTTTTTTTCATCAGTTTTATAACCATGGTCTTGAGTCAAAAATTCCTGTCTTTTACTATTTAAATTAAGAACTTTAAAAATAAAATTAAAAAATCACGTATTGGCATTCTCATAGATACAAAAAGTCTATCATCTCAAGTTACCTATGATTTCAGTTTATTAAATAGGATAGCAACATTCTCTTTTGTTTCCTAACCATCCAATTCTACATTGTTTTATGTTAATATATATGCCAAACAAAGAATGAGCCAAGATAAAATCCTGTGGAGTCCATACTGCAGATGGTGATGCGAGTTTGGGAAAAACTGGTTATTCTGAAGTTCTAATATAAACATTCAATTTGGTAGTTAAAGGTGAGCATTTTATCTTTCTGTCACTGAATATCACTAAACTCATCTGATTAGGGGTGAATAGAAATAAATGCAGTTGATTAGCTTCAGGTTGTATCTTTTAGAATTACATTGGATTTTGCTGCATTTTATTGATTTGAATAGGGGCCAAATTTAGAAATGTAGAATTGAAGTTCAGATCAAAATGGACCTGAACTGAAATGTTAATTAAAAATGAATTGTATTGCATAATATTTAAATTTATTTTAGTGAATTGAACTTAATAGATTTCAATCAAGGACTGATTCCACTGAGAATAATTTGAGGCAGTAGAATCAAATCACTTTAAGTCTTATTAAAATGAAGTAGATTTTATTAATTTGAATGAAATTTAAGTGACAGATTATATGGGAGTTTATAATTCTGAGCAGTATTAAAGAGAAAAGAAGAGACCAATTCACTGTAAGTTAACTTGGCTGTGTTTCTCTTGTGGTTACTGGCACTGCAGGACCCTTCAGTCACCCTTTGTGCCATAGTCGCCAGAAACAAGTGTGATTAATAAGACCAAAGTGATAGAATGGAGCCATATGCTGTTTGTTTCTTTGATTCTTTTTGTTTCTTTGATTCTTTTAACAACAGTTGTTCCTTTCCAACCTCTATCTATTTATTAAATATATCTTCTGTCCTAATGCAGTGGATATGATCCATTTAGTTCAATGTTAAACTAAGTTGGTGATGAAGGTCTTCATGTGCTTCCTGATTTTAAAGAAAACACTTTTATGTGTAACCACTGAGTTATGATGCTGCTATCACTTCTTAAGAATAGTTCATCCTGCCGGGCGCGGTGGCTCACGCCTGTAATCCCAGCACTTTGGGAAGACGAGGCGGGCAGATCACGAGGTCAGGAGATCGAGACCATCCTGGCTAACACAGTGAAACCCTGTCTCTATTAAAAATACAAAAAATTAGCCGGGCGCGGTGGCGGGCGCCTGTAGTCCCAGCTACTCTGGAGGCTGAGGCAGGAGAATGGCATGAACCCGGGACACGGAGCTTGCAGTGGGCCGAGATTGCGCCACTGCACTCCAGCCTGGGTGACATCTCAAAAAACAAAACAAAACCAAAACAAAACAAAATTCATCTTTATGTTTAAGGAAGGAAGTTATTTGCCATTTACCATTTGTTAGGGTTTTTTTTTTTTTTTTTTGCATGAATCAATACTGAATTTTATTCAATTATTTGTCTGCTCTTTTTAAAATAATAAAAAGTTTTTTCTCCTTTTAGTGTTTAGAGATTTTTTTCTAATGATAGTACTTTTTTAAAAAAATCTACTTTGCTGTGATACATCATTATTCATATATATGGTTGGGTTCACTTTGCTATTTTGTTTAGGATTTTTGCCACTGTATTCATGAATGACTTTGGCCTATAATTTCCCTTTGTTGTACTATCATTATGTTTTTGGTATCAAGTTAACACTGGCCTCAAAGAATGGTGGGGGGGCTATGTTGGAATTATTTAGTAAACTGTCTGAGGCTCATATAATTTGGTATCTTTAATTATAAGATTATTCTTATATCCATTTCTATAAGTTTATATTCTAATTTATGTTTTTTCCAGGTTGATTTTTTTTAAATGAATTTGCCCATTGCATTTAAATATTTAAATATATTGGGAAATAGTTGTGTTTATACCCCTTTTCTTCATTGCTACTAATATATTTTCCTGCTATTTTGTGACCAGTCTAGTCAGAAGTTTATTGATTTTGTTAATCTCTTCAAAAAATCAATTTGTTGATTTTTACTTACTGTATGGTTGATTTTCTTGTTCATTTATTCCTGCTTTTACATTCATTTCATTTGTTCTACTTTCTCTGGATATATCCTAAAATCCTTTATTCATTTTTTTTTAAGTTTTTAATTGACAAATAAAAATTGTATATATTTAATATACAACATGATGTCTTGAAATATGTATACACTGTGAAATGGCTCAGTGGAGCTAATGAACATATGCATCACCTCACATACTTATCATTTTTTGTATACTCTCAGCAATATTCAAAATGCAGTGTAGCGTTATTAACTATAATCATCATGTTGTACAATAGATCTCTTGAACTTATTCCTTCTATCTAACTAAAATTTTACATCCTTTGATCAACAACTCTGTCTCCCATTCCCTAGCCTCTGGTAACCAATGACCAACTCTCTAATTGTCTCTAATTCTATGAGTTCAACTTTAAAAAACTCCACATATAAGTGAGATGATGTGGAATTTGTCTTTCTGTGCCTAGCTCATTTCACTCAACATAATGTATTCTATGTTCATCCATGTTGCCAGAAATCACTGTGTTTAAATACCACTTCCTCTTTATCCGTTCATCCATTCATGGATGCTTAGGTTGATTCCACATCTGGGCTATCGTGAATAATGCTGCAATGAACATGGGAATGCAGATACCTCTTTGACATACTGATTTCAGTTTTAAAAAATGCATAGCAGGTAGAGAGATGGCTGGATCATACGGAAGTTCTTCTTTTTTTTTTTTTATGGAACTTCTATGCTGTTTCTCATAATGGCCACCCTAATTTACATTCCCACCAAAAGTGTACAAGAACTCCCTTCTTTGTCTAATATCTTAATATGGATGCTTGGCTCAATAATTTTCAGCCTTTCTAAGCTTTAACTATACACATATAAGACTATAAATTCTACCAAAATACCACTTTAGGAATACCCTTCAAGCTTTGAATTATGCTGTCATCATTATTTGGTAATATGTACTAATTTTGATTATTATTTCTTCTATGACTCAGGGATTATTTAGAAGTATTTTTAAAATGTCTAATGATATGTTCCGCTTTAAGCTTTTTTGTAAAATTGTCTTTTTAGCTGATTTTTAAAATTTAATTGATAATGGTCAGAGAACAGGATTTATGATACAAATAACCTGAAATTTGTTGAGGTTTGTTTTAAAGAATCGAGTCTGTGGTCAATATTCAAAACTATTTTACATGTGCTTGAAAAAAATATTTATTTTCTAATTGTTCTATGCCATTGACTCACAGTTATTAATTATGTGATTTAATCCAATCTGGGTTGCCCAATAGGTAACCAATAGCCACATGCATCTATTTAAAATTTAGTTTTTCAGTCTCACCAGCTGTGTGTGCTAATGGCTACCATATTGGACAGAAAATATTTTGATCACCTCAGAAAGTTCTTTTGGATACTGCTGCTCTGTACACTTAATGATTTTTAAAGTCTTATGACCTATAATTACTGAGTCATCAATATTAAAAGCTTCTTTTATAATACTATATCTTTCAATCTTCCCAAGTTTAGCATTAGGTATTTTTAGTAATTTGGAAATTTGTATCCTATTGTAATGCTCTGAATTATAATATTTTTTTCTCTTTCCTTTGCATTCGTATCAATAGGCTCATAATAGTCTTTTTGAATTTGTAATTTCCTGGCCTTGTTTTCTGTCATCTTTCTTTCATACTCTGTGGTGTCCTTAATGTTTTTTAATGTCTCTTCTGTACAGCACATAGTTTTTCTTTTTAACTGTCTAAAATTGTCTTTTAAGTGGAGAGTCTATTTATTGTGATAACTGACTTGGATTTATTTCCAAATATTTGTACTTTTTCTTTCTTATTTGCTTTTTATTGTTACTAATGTTTAAGTATTTTTTCTTCCTTCTGAATTGATTATTTTTCTTCATTCTATATATTTTCTACTGGTTTAGAATTTTACATTCTCTTAAATATCATTCTTTTAGTAGATACCCTAGAAACTTTAAATTTCATATTTAACTTAACAGTGTCTCAACTTAGTATATTTATTCTCTTCCTAAACAATACAGCAATTTTATAGCTTGTTTCTCTTCCTTACATATAAGTATTTTATCTATTTTTTTAGCCTCCTCTTGTTTTCTTTAAATATCACAAACTAAAGTTTATTGCTCAATATTGTCAATGTTTGCATAAATTTACTAACATTTTACTATTTCCTTTGTTCCCTCTTTTTTCTATCTCAGACTATTCTTATGAGATCTTTTTTTTTCTTTTTCTGTAATACAGCCTTTGGATAGTCTTTTATTGAGGGTCAGAGGGTAGTACATAATTGTTATTTTGCCCTAAAAAGTCTTTATTTAGGACTTTATATAGGTGTTTTTTTCTGGGTGGCATATTCAAGGTCAACGGTTATTTTCTCACAATAGTTTGAAATATTCTAATGTCTTCAGGGTCCATCGTCAAGAAGTCAATGGTCAGTTTAATTTCCATTCTTTTGTAAATAATCTGTAATTTCTGTTTAGCTGGGGATTTCTTTCATTGTGGCTTACATCCACTATGACACCTTAATCTGAATTTTAATTTGCATGTTTTTTTGGTTCTGGTCAATATTTAGCCATCATTCACCAAAATAAGGCCCCACCACTTTTATCTCTTCTTTCACAGCTCCAATTAGAGATGTATTGATTGGTCCTGATCTAATCTTCTTACTCTTAACGTTTTATTTTTCGTGTTTGACAACTCTGTCTCACTGGGCATGTTTCTGGGAAATTTCTTCAGAATCTAATTTCAATTTCACTATTCCTACTTCAGCTGGGTAGAAACTGCTATTTATCTCTAACATTAAGCTTTTAATTTTATCTATTATGTTTTTATTCCTATAATGTTTATTTGGTTCTTTTTCAAATGTTATCCATTATTTTTGATAGTATATCCAATTCCCTCTTTACAAATTTTTTCAATCCAATAATTTCAATACCTGAAGATTTTGTAGGACTGAAAATGCTATTAGTTATCTCTATTGATTCACAATTACGGTATCGTGTTTCCCCATACATTTGGTGATTATTTTTTCTTTCGAGATCATGTTTCTTGGAAATATGTCTGTGAGAATCCTGTGAGGTTCAGTTGAAGGTATGCCTCTCTCAGACCATCTGCGTTTTGCTTTTCTCAGCTACATGGAGACATTACCAATCTGGGACCTCTTTAAAATATATTTTCAGCTTGAGTTTTTTCCAACCATTCAAATGCTGTGAAGTTAGGCTGTAAACATGCATCAGAACTGGCTATCTATTACATAATTTCAAGGGATAATTTCTTCTTTTTACTCTGAGCTAAAGTTCAGATAATAAAAAATTTTACATTATCTTCTTTTGTAGAGTGGATTTTTCCATTTTTAGTTTTGTTTTTCATTGAGTCGAACCCCCTGGATTTTGTTTTCCATAAAGGGATATTTGATATAATTTATTACTTGGCATGGACCCTTCTTCCTCATGTAGCCACTGAAAGAAAAGCTGCGGGTTGCATGGAACTGGCAGGAGCCTTTAGGTCAACTTCTGGCTTTGGCATTCATTTATAGCCTTGGTTCATGATTTTTTCTTCATTTTAGGCCTCAAGGATCTTCCTCACTTTCTTGCATGCTCAATCATACATTTAAAAGGATTTTAAAAATTATTTTTATTTTTAGTTTTTTTGAGACGAAGTCTCACTCTTGTCCCTCAGGCTGGAGTGCAATAGCATGATCTAGGCTCACTGCAACCTCCACCTCCCGGGTTCAAGCAATTCTCCTGCCTCAGCCTCCTGAGTCGCTGGTATAACAGGTGCCTGCCATCACGTCCAGCTAATTTTTGTATTTTTAGTAGAGATGGGGTTTCACCATGTTGGCCAGGTTGGTCTTAAACTCCTGACCACAGGTGATCTCCCCACTTCAGCCTCCCAAAGTGCTGGGATTACAGGCGTGAGCCACCACCACGCCTGGCCTTATGCGTTTTAAAAATGTTTATGGGGGAGGACTTCTGTTATATCTATTTGGCCTTAATCGTATAGTCAAAGTCTGTTACTGTGGATTTTAAAGCAAGGGAGAGGCATGGTCAAGGTGATGTTTTATTACACAATGTGACATAAGGGAAAGGCGATTGTAAATAGAGGAACTATTCTACAAATTAGGTAGTAAAGACTTGGAGTATCATGGATATGACATTCTGCCTAACAGAGAGCAGCAAAACATACTATAAAAGGATGTTAGTAGGATGTGGTGACCTGATGGATCAGCTAGTGGTAACTGCTTGATTTTACAGTTAGGCAGATCTGAACATTTTGAAAGCAATGTCAATAGGAGAGTGTTAATTTTCGGGGAAACGAACGCTTTTTCAGTTTTATTTTATAGAGGGTGAATTTGAGGTGCTAGTGGGTCCAGCTGGGGCTGGCACTACCTCCTTAGGTATGATTTGGAACCATGTGTAAGGTGCCACTGATATGTAGTGCTTCAGGTCCCATGAATGCTAAACGTCTTACAATGTGTTAGACAGTCCTGCACAATAACTGTCCCATCCCAAATGCCAATAGCACCCTGGTTGAGAAGCCCTCTGACATAGCAACTTGGAAATGAGGATGTACAAGAGACAGGACTTGTGACCTCAAGAGAAAGAAATTAGAGCCAAATCTTTTTTTTTTTTTTTTTTGAGTTGGAGTTTCACTCTTGTTGCCCAGACTGGAGTGCAGTGGCATGATCTTGGCTCACTGCAACCTCTGAGTTTAAGCAATTCTCCTGCCTCAGCCTCCTGAGTAGTTGGGATTACAGGCGCCTGCCAGCACACCCAGATAATTGTTTTTGTATTTTTAGTAGAGATGGGATTTCACCATATTGGCCAGGCTGATTTTGAACTCCTGGCCTCAAGCAATCCACCCGTCTTGGCCTCCCAAAGTGCTAAGATTACAGGCGTAAGCCACTGCACCCGACCAGAACCAAATCTTTAAATCTGTGAGTCATCCACAGTGACAACTGACTCCTGAGCATGGGACAGTCTGTGGAATGGAGCATATGGCCAGTTAAGGCCCTGCCTCTTAGGGTGCTGCAACACAGGAGAGGATGACAGAACTTAGGAAAGCAGCTCCAAAATGGAAAGGGTCTAGGCAACGTGATTTGTATTCGTTCCCTATTTGTGTTAAGCCACAGTTTATGCAGAACTTAGTGATTGCATTCATTCCTTTGATTCATGTATTGTGTTGCAGTTACTTTCTATGCTCATCTCCCCTACAGACTGAGAGTTCCATCCGGACACTGATTCTGTACTCCAGCTTCTAGCAGGTAAATGAGTGGTGAGTGTTGCAGAAAGGTAAATGTTCCAGGGTTCCAAGGGTAAAGCTTGGCCAACATCATTGGATTTGAGGATTAGAATCATCTGAGTGGCAGACTCATGTTTCAGGTGATCAAGCTTTAAGAGGTTAAGGTGATGTAAGGAAGCAAACGTGAATGATCCAAACAGAAAAACCTTCTGAACATAAGGAGAGAGAGACAGACCAGCCAAAGGGTGATGAAGGAGAAAGTGTGGCTTCTTCAGGATGGGGTGGGGCGGCAGTGAGTGGGGTTCTGCCTGTGTCTGTAGTCAAAAGTAAAAGAAATTGACAAAGAAGGAAAAATCAAAGCTCTGATGATTGGACCAATACTGATCAATAGCTACAATCACTATTATGATGTTTACTACTTCTTCCCAACATGCTGGGGCCCGAATCAACCCCATATAAACATTGCCTTGGAGAACATCTCAAGCCGTTTGGTTTCTTAACCCAATCTGATGAAGACACGACCAGGAGAGTCTAGAAAAGGACAAGAGGGACAGAGAAGCCCTAATATTGAGACTTTCTGAACTGGCCTCTTTCTACTATTTAACACATTAAGAAAGAAAATAAAATTGATGACATTAAAATACTTAGCCTTGACCTTTACCCCTATTAGGTCGGTGCAAATATCATTGCGGTTTTTACCATTGAAAGTAACATCAAAAACTGCAATGACTTTTGCACCAACCCAATACTTGTTACTCTCCAGACAGTCATGTGTTACTTACTATTTGAAAAATGCGTCCATTTTTCAACAGCAGAGCAAGACACTGCTTATGCAGCACAAAACCTGAGGTCTCATTTCACGCCTGCTGTTCAGTGCGGGCACAAATCCTTTTGTGTTTGTAACACATCAAACTGGCAGAGTCACACATTACTCATCCATTACCCGGTCGTCCTCCCAGGAAACTAAGATGCTAAAGCCTTTCTCGATGGCACAAGCAGTTAATAAAAGTGGCACAAATTCAAAGTCCTCCAATCTCACAGAAGAGCAGTAAGATGACAAAAAATTCAATAACAATAGTAAGTGGCAGATTTTTCAAGTGGGTAAAAGGGACACATTTAAACAGTGAAATCACTAAAATTTGCCCTTATTCTTTTTTCCCTGACAGCAACAGGATTGGACACCAAAACACGGAATACATTTTTCCTTGTATGTGTTTAACTAAAACTTGTTTCATTAGCCTGTTGATTAACCTGCTGGTATCAAATGCGATTCTTCAGAGCCCTTCACATTATGTCAGTTAGTCATTTTTTTTTTTTTTTCTGGCAAGGCAACTGATTTCAGTTTGATTGTAATGAATGTGACAAATTACTCAATATTCAGATATATTTTTGGTTATTGCTGCTTTGCAACTCTGGATGAATAATTTGATTAAGACGCCTATTAGGAAGCAAATCTCAAAACATCAAAACCACCTGCCTCTGATTTCAACTGTTAATCTTCTTTATAACCTGCCTGGATGCATCGCCCCATTTTCTGTGAAGAACGAATTCCTTCTTTATCACTGACCTCTAGTTGTTCAAGGCTTTGCCCGCACTGTTCCAGCCGGTCTGCCATCTTGCTGCTCCTTAAACATCCGAGCACATCCCCGCTTTAGAGCTTGGTAGGGGCTGTTTTTACCACCTGAAATTCTCTTTCCTTAATATCCTCAAGGACCTTTTGTTCCTCTTCCTTAGATGTTCTTTGGATGCCGTTTTGTTAGGCTGGCCTTCTCTTAGTAACCTCCAAAGAGCATCTTTCCTTCACTCCCTTATCCTACTTATTTATCTATTTGTATTTATCCACCTCTAATGTTAGACACTGTTTTGTTTATTGTTTATTTTGTCCCCTCCCACTACAGTTTATGATCCAGTAGACCTGAGCTGTTGTTTTGGTTTCTGATAACTAGCACCTGTCCATAGTTAGGCACTTAATAATATTTTTCAGATACACGAATCCAAATCATTATGCTATTTTTTTTTCATATCTAAACACATTTTTAGAAAAAGAAAAAAAGAGAAAATAAATTTGAATTCTGGTGTTTTGGGATATTTTTTCCTTTATGCCTCAGTCTATCAGTTGAAATTTGATTTCACCTGAGGCAACCTTATCACACCTCATCAGTTTCTCCTGGCATCAGTTGATTAAAGAATAGCTGCAATTTTTCTATATAAAAGTTACAGCATTATGCCACTCATGTAACCATCTCTGAACATGCATTTGCAGAATCTGTATTGGTGTTCATAATTGGGCTTATCTTTCAAACAGCCATCATCCGTAAGTGATAATCTTATTTGTATTCCTTGTGTCATAACTTTATATCACAACCCTGTTCTTTTTCTTAGCAGCATTAAAATCAAATTTTAATTACTCTGAGTCTAGCTTTTCAGGAAGCTCAATAATCTACTTGTGTCTTACACTGACTTAAAAAAAAGAGTAAACCAGGGACTTGTTTTGACAGTCTACTCTTAAGATATGGTAGTGCAGGTTGATTTGGGAGGGCAAGAGTCAGGGCTGACTCCAGTCTGCAGTCAGCTCGCGAGGCTGGCTGAAACTAATTGGCCTGCAGAGAAGAGGAGCCCATTTTCTAACTAGCACCAGGCTTTCTAAATTCTGGGAGACCCTGGTATAGCCAACACTCAATGACAATTCAGTACAATTTTCTACACCTACCATATCTGTCATGCTGTACAGTTATAGCAGTGTTCAGAATCATGACCTGAGGAAAGACAATTTTACTGAAGCAAGAAATTTAAAAATTGTATGTCGCTTATTACATTTACAAAAGCAGGCAAATCTTAAGCAAATACACACACACACACACACACAAAAGATTTCTGCATATTTGTCAAAACAAATTGTTTTTCTATTACACTTTTTATTCACAAGAAAATTCACTTACGAGGATTTCTGGGTTCTATCCACTTTCATTTCTGGGAAATCCACTTACCGGATTTCCCGGGTTCTGTCCTCTCTGTCTTCTTTAGGTTTAGGGTAATGCATAATAAAATCTGATATCTGACAGATTCTTGGGAGACTACAGAGGTACATGGCATAACCCACACAAAAGGAGTAAAGCAGGGTTTACTCTGCTTTAGGGTTTATTCTGTTAAAGCCTGGCTCATAGTCACAGGCTTTACAAAGATGGACTCAGAGGCCTGCCTACCTCCACTCCAGTCCCAGTAGGCTGGCAGTGATATCTCCAGCATAGCATAAATCCTACAGATCTGCAAGGGGAACGTTGACAGCCTAGAGGCTCACGAAGTAGCTCTGTTCTCCATCTATGGACAGAGGCAGGGTGCTGGGCACCACCTCACCTGAAGCAGCTGATTCAGATGTCCACTATTTGACAGTGGAGGGCAGAGAATTCTGTTCCTTCCCAAGGATATTACAGCCCCTGCATATTCCAGCCAGTGCAAGAGTGGCTGTGAAATAGAGATCAGTGAGTGAGGTGATCACGGAAATTGGAGCCAGGAGGTCTGGATTCTGTTCCACCTCCATTATCATCATCATGTTCCATTTCTTCCTCCCTCAGGCTCCTTCCTGCTGTCTAACAAGGGGCATGGACTTTGATGATCTCTGTTTCTGACTTTATTACTTCATGATTCTATGATTTGTTTTTCTGATTATGTATTCAGAAGTGACCTAATTGGATGTATATTACCACATACCTATTTTCTACACATTTCATACATTGTAACAACATCATTCACACCTCTTCTTACTAAAAGACATATTCTTCTCATTTCTTCATCAAGTTTACCACTGTTTTTTCTTGATGAGGGGATGAGGGGTGGATGAGGGTGGATGAAGTCTCATTCTGTTACCCAGGCTGGAGTGCAATGGCATGATCTTGGCTCACTGCAGCCTCCGCCTCACAGGTTCAAGCAATTCTCCTACCTCAGCCTGCTGAGTAGCTGAGACTACAGGTGCCCACCCCCAGGCCTGGCTAATTTTTGTATTTTTAATAGAGATGGGGTTTCACCATTTTTGGCCAGGCTGGTCTCAAACTCATGACCTCAAGTGATCTGCCAGCCTTGGCCTCCCAAAGTGCTGGGATTACAGGCATGAGCCACCGTGCTGGCCTGCTTTGTCTTTTTATATAGCTACAAACATTGTTTTCCTATTCTTGCTATTCTATTCTTCCTAGAAAAGGAGTTGCATTTTCTTACAAACATTTATAAAACCTTGTCCTGCTTATTGGAGCCTTGGTCACACTACCTATTTCCTGTGTAAACGTCACCTTCTTTCTAGACCGATGACTACTCAGAGGGTGGAAGCCATCTCACTTTATCTTTGCAGCTACGAAGGTTCATAACAATAACTCAGTATATATTCTCTGCAGCTACTAGGATTCATAATGATTCAGTATATATTAAATGACTTCATGAATTCAGTCTCATGACTACATACACACCTTTGGTAATGCTAATGCCACATAAGTCTAGTCCCACTCTCTCTCTCTCCCCTGTGAACTCCGGTTTCATATTCTTAACAATTTTTAATAGATTTCTGCATTTGGGTGGTACTGCATATACTCAATTATAGTGGTTTCACTCTTTGGCCTTTCGACAAAACACATGTATCTGTTTGTGTCTATGCTCTCAGGAACTTCCTGTTCATTCTTCAACAACTGATCTCATTTTTAAATTCATAGAAAAACACAGGGCATCAGAGAGAAATCCCTCAGCATTCTGTCTATAGGAATACCATCTTCTCTTACAGCAGTTTTTCTTCCTACCTCGGGCCACTCCCTGGTTTTATGGTAGGGTTCTACCCTTTCTCTATCTTCTCAGGAGATGTACATTATTATTTATTCTTTATTTCTCTTAGGATTCCTCCCACTGGCATCTAAGACTGATAATCTGTCTTACTTGGAAACACACACACACACATACACATACACACACACACACGCACACGAACCTCAACTCTAATCATCACATGAAAATGGTCTTCGTTAAGGTTTACTCCTCCTTCCATTTCATTATATCCAATAGATCTTTGCATTTTTTATTTTACCAGACCTCTCAGCAACATTTGATGCTCAATACTGTCCCTGTCATCCCTTTGTCTTGGAACAGTCTGTACACTTAACCTATGTCCCAAGAGCTGGTCCTGATTTCTCCTACTTCTCTGGTTGCTATTTCTGTTAGTCTTAACTATTTTTTTTTTTTTTTACTCAAACAATGAAAAAGTTGGCACTCTCCAAGTCCTGTCTTTCTATGCTCCCTCTTCTTCTGCTTTCTATGCTATCTCATCCATATCCAGGCCTTCAGTAGACACAGGACTCACTCATTTATATGTTTAGATCAGCTCTTTCCTCTGAGATTCAGACTTCCACATCCAACTGTTCATTAGGCACCTCCACTTGGGTATCCGAAGCCCAATTCAAATGCACATAGAAGTCATGACTGTACTCTTGACATGTGGTCACTTTTTGGGATTTTGGACCTCTGTTAACAGCCCCAATCCATCCATCCTGCTAGTGGAGCCACCAGAAATGGTCATACACAAAACTTTGTCTGCTGTGTCTTGTGTCCATGACCACCCCTGTCTGTGTATGGGACTCAGGTGTGGCCGTGTGCCTGTGTGGTGATGATGGAGCCCTAGAGGAGGGCATGAGGTCCAGCTCCTGGACCAAGGAAATTCTGACTGCTTCTCAAAGAACTCCTTCTGCTTTGGAGCTGAGAGGGCTAAAGTGAGTGAGCGCTAAAGCTGCGGGAGACGAAAGGTTTTAGTCTATCCAGGAGAGGAATATTGGAGAATTGGATCTCATCACCACTGTTTTCAATTTCATTTTTTTCACACTGTGTCTGAACAGCAGGCATTGGCTTTTCCTCTGACTGTCATTACCCACCTAAGGAAATACACAGCTAGGGAAAGATGCAAGCGTCTATGTGTAGTAAGGGGGAAAAATCCACCCCTCAGACAGCTCCACTCACCCCCCATCAGTTGGCACCTCCTATTTCATGGCCACCGTGGAGGCTGTAAAAGTGGGCAAAGCATTTTATTATGCTGCTGTATTTTTCTGTTTACTTCAGAGCATGTGTTTCTCTCCAGTATCACTCATCTCCATAATATATAGTTTCAAAGACACAATTTCATGCAGATGTGGGAGAAACAGAACAACAAATTCAAAGCTCCTCTTGCCATCAGTCCTTTGATTAAAGTGCCCTTTCCAGAGAGGTAAACATGACACTTCCCTCAGCCCCTACACGGACTTATTGCACAACTAGATTGCTGCATTTTTATTGCAGGACTGTGCCTGCCCTTGTTTAAAATTGTTTTGACCTTTGGATGAGCATGCATTAAAAAAAAAATTTCCATCTTTCTCCAGAATTAGTAAGCTGTAATAAAAAGAGGAAGGCAAGTTTGTCATATCTGAATGGTGCCTGGCAGAGTCACAGCAAATACTTGCTTGACAACTTCATTTTGCTCCTGGAAAGAGCTGCTTTGTGACCCTGACGCGGAATGCCAGCCCTGTGTAAATGATGCCTTCCTCGTCAGAGTCCAGATGGCAGCTCCTCCGGCCAATGTTGCCTTATTTCACATGGAATCACAATTCCAGGAGTGACATTCAGTCTGGAGAGAAAGCTGTTGGAAATCCCCCGTGTATCAATTTGCTACTTTGCAAGTTGAAAACACCTAAAAATTGCCATGTTCAGAAATGTACCATACATTGTATAAGGGTGAATTTGTAAGGATTGCGAAATTACCGTTTACTACATCACTGAGGCCGAAAGAGAAGTTCTGTTCAATAACAACTATGGTTAGTAATAAACCAACAGAAGGGTGTGTCATTGTGAAAACAGAGTCAATGCCAAAAAGAGCAAACCCAACCAAATGCAACGTGCAAGAATATTAACGAACATCTTGATTGAGCCCTGTCAGAAGAAAGCTGGCGAGAATAATACTAAAGAAAACATTGAAACTGAGCCCAGAAGCTTCAGTTCAGTAAGAATTTATTCAGTAGTATTACAGCCTGCCACCATCAGTCTTAAAAGAAAACTATCTCTTGTTGTATATTCTCAAAAGGATTTGATGTATGTTGCCTTATTCTTTCCAGAATGAAATCAGAATGACTTGAAAAGAATCTAAAAGGATCCTTTCTCCCCATCAGAAACAAAGAAAGATTAGGGAGTGACAATAATGGACCAAGTTTAATTTATTAAACTAGAATAAGTTATTTCCTAAATCTATAAAAGTATTTGCTAAAAAGACAAAAATAAACTTGAGTTTTCAGAGAAAAAAAAACCCTAAAGATTGTTAAAAATTTTTGATATATAACAAGTAACTTTCAAGAAATACAAATACATCTCGGAAAAAAAGAGCAATTCAAATTACTATCAAATGATTAAAACATGAGTGATTACCAAGGTCGAGTGGTTGGTAGAAAGGCTGAGTCAAATATGTACTGTATTAGATGCTAGAGAACAAGAATTAACTTGACATCGTCCTTAATTTGAAGAGAAAATCATCATCATCATCATCATCATGATGTACTGAACCATTGCAAGATGTTCAGCTGTTTTAGGCGCTGTACAAATAGATAATTTTCCAATGAGTAATAAAATAGAATACCTACACTCACTCCACTAAAAGAAAAAGAAAAAAAACCCCCTAAACTTCCAGTGCTAAATTTTCCACTGAAGAACATACCTAAAGATGGCTGGAAAAATGTTACTAACATAGCTGCAAAAACCATCAGCATACTCAGTTTCACCCTACCAAAATATAGTAATGAGAAAACTCAGTGTTGGAAACCATCAAGATGACAGCCAGGACTCTTCTACACTTTGCTGAGAGCAGGGGCACCATGCTTTAATTCTCCAGTGTAGGGTATTAAATGGTAATATTTGAGCAACCAGCAAACACTCGTGTCTGCCAATTTCAATGTTTCTTCCCATGTGTAAATGTTTCAAATGATTTAATATATTTTAGAGATTAGAAGCAATAAAGTAGAGCTTAAACATATAGAACCAAAGATCACATGCATTTCAATTGCTGCAAGAGGTAAACAACAACAACAACAACAACAAACAAACCACACACATACACACACACAAAAACAGACACAACCCAGCTAGTATCTCTAATTTGTAATTAGAAAAAATGAAAGTCTTTGTCAGGTGTTCATTTAACAAAGTGTGTTGCGCTTATCTAGAAGGAGGAACAATTCAATTATTTATAAAAATTAATTTTCAAACAGTACCATTTCTTATAGCTATGAAATAAATGAATGGTTTCACCAAAACTTTTCATTTAAAACTTTCTAGGGCACAAAATGGATGAGTGATAGAATAGTTACCTCAGTTTCAAATCTTAGTTAAGTATTCTCCAGTTATTTTATGTTCTTTTCCATTACTTTTTAAATCTAGGTGTTTTATTAGTGAGAAAGTCTCCATATGGTGTTCATAATGTTTAGCTCAGTGCTGGGCATAGCAGCTATTATATATGGATGGACTGACTGGTTATCATTTACTCTGGGACCCAAGAAAGAAGGGAAAATAAAAAGGCCTGGACAGCTGGCAGCTTCCAGGTACCAGCCAGACTGAGGTAACAGCTAGACTTCTGAACATAATACAATTCCATAGACTATCAGCTATTATCAAACAGGTTCACACCATGATCATGGCCAAACAACACACAAAAAAGCCTTCTTTGTGTCTGAACACACGTGTGGCCACAAAAATAACCAAAAAGCTCCATCTTCTGGCTAATGTGAGTGGCTACCACTTTTTTTCCCAATGACAAACAGCCCCACGTTGGACCTCCTGCGATCAAATTGCATCCACTCCTGAGCAGCACCCAATCCAGAACAAACTTTTACTTCCTGAAATCACCCAACCCCAGCCCCAATCCTATAATATCTTCCTCTCCATGTTCCCTTACGAGGATGCCCCGTAGTTCCCCATGGTGCGCACCCCCTCTCGTGTTCCTGTTCTTGCAAGCCCACCGACCCACCTTCTTGTGGTATGCTCCTGGTGGTCCCTGGCTGGTGGGCATCAACAAACTGAACATCATACCAGTAATAAGCACCCTACGTTCGGGCTTCCTAAAAAGCAGCGTCTCTACCTTATGATGAGCCAGAGATTGACCAAATAGAGCAAAGCAGGGGAATATCACTCGCCCATAACTGCTATTAAAAAAAAAATTGTTGAGGGAAAGGAAGGAATACCAATATTTGTATTACAACTTGATTCCAAGGTGTGGTAAAGCACATAATAACTACTTCAGCCACTTTACCCATTATCTGGTGTTATTGAAGAGGGGTTGATCCTTTTCTCATTCTACAATAGGAAAAATGACTGTCCCCAACCTCTCTGGTGTACTGCACACACACACACACACAAATCGAAGTTCCCATACAAATAAACACTACTTTGGCTGAGCAATATACATTTAAATGTTCTTCCCTGCTTTTGAAATGATAAAAAAAGAAACATAAAATTTTTGAACAGCAGCACTAATAATAATAAGCAACAAGAGGAGGACAAGACATAAGAAAAAAGCCCAATACGTATCAGTAAGCAAATAAGACACCAAAGAAGAGTGAAATAAGATGGAGAAAAGAAAGTGACGTGAGAGAGCAGGACAGAGACAGGAAGAGACACTCACGCATTCGAAGGAGAATGCAAAGCACAGGGCAGAGTGGTCTCTTCCGGTAGGTTGTTGGGATTTTCTTTTCATTCTTTTATATAAGGTGGAACCTATTTGGGTCCCAATGTGGATAAAATAAATGGAATAATTTTTGGTTCTGCAGTGATAGGACCAGAGTGATTCACTACGATTTTTATGGTGTTGACTTTTAGCCCTAGATGGGACCACATAACTTTTATTCTTTACCTCTGTACTCTACTCTCAAATATTTTGCTGACTGAAGAATACTCCTTAATTGCATTGTTACCACTTTTATCTGTTTCTGAAGATAGGGTCACCTAGAGTAATCTGATGCTGAAAACGTCCCAAAATGTAAATCTATCCCTCCTGCTGAAGTAGAAAGGGTTATGTTAAGCATTTTTTCAACCATGATTATTTATTTTTATTATTTTTTATTTTTGTAGAGACCAAGTCTCACTATGTTGCCCAGGCTGGCCTTGAACTCATGGGCTCAAGGTATCCTCCTGGCTTGGCCTCCCAAAGTGCTGTGATTACAGATATGAGCCACTGCACCTGGTCATGTTAAGCATTTTTTTTTTTTTAATTACTTTGTTTTATTTTCCCCAGGTCTATTCACTGGAAGCATTTTTGATATGGTTTGGCTCTATCTCCACCCAAATCTCATCTTGAATTGTAGTTCCCATAATCCCCATGTGTTGTGGGAGGGAGCTGGTGGGAGGTAATTGAATCATGGGGGTGGGTTTTTCCTGGGTTGTTCTCATAATAGTGAATAAGTCTCACGAGATCTGTTGGTTTTGTAAAGGGCAGTTCCCCTGTACACGAACTCTTGCTTGCTGCCCAGAAAGACATGACTTTGCTCCTCCTTCACCTTCCGCTGTGATTGTGAGGCCTTCCCAGCCATGTGGAACTGTAAGTCCATTAAACCTCTTTCCTTTATAAATTACCCAGTCTTGGGTATGTACTTATTAACAGCATAAGAACAAACAAATACAATAAATTGGTACCAGGAAGTGGGGTGCTGGTATAAAGATACCTAAAAATGTGAAAGCAACTTTGGAACTGGGTAACAGGCAGAGGTTGGAACAGTTTGGAAGGCTCCAAAGAAGACAGGAAGATGTAGGAAAGTTTGGAACTTCGTAGAGACTTGTGGAATGGCTTTGACCAAAATGCTGATAGTGATATGGACAACAAAGTCTAGGCTGAGGTGGTCTCAGATGGAGATAAGGAACTTGTTGGGAACGGGAGGAAAGGTCACTCTTGCTATGCAAAGAGTCTGGCAGCATTTTGCCCCTGCCCTAGAGATCTGTGGAACTTTGAACTTGAGTGAGATAATTTAGGATATCTGGCAGAAGAAATTTCTAAGCAGCAAAGCATTCAAGAGAAAGCAGAGCATAGAAGTTTGGAAAATTTGCAGCCTGATGAGGAAATAAAAAAAGAAAAACCCATTTTATGGGGGAGGAATTCAAGCCTACTGCAGGAATTTGCATAAACAACAACAACAACAAAGCCGAATGTTAAACACCAAGACAACAGGGAAAATGTCTCCAGGACATGTCAGAGACCTTCATGGCAACCCCTTCCATCACTGGCCCAGAGGTCTAGGAGGGAAAAATGGTTTCATGGGCTGGGCCCAGGGCCCCCCTGCTGTGTGCAGCCTAGGCGCTTGGTGCCCTGTGTCCCAGTGGCTCCAGCCATGGCTAAAAGGGGCCAAAGTACAACTTGGGCTGTGGCTTCAGAAGGCACAAGCCCCAAGCCTTGGCAGCTTCCACATGGTGCTGAGCCTGCAGGTACGCAGAAGTCAAGAATTGAGGTTTGGGAACCTCCACCTAGATTTTGGAGAATGTATGGAAATGCCTGGATGTCCAGGCAGAAGTTTGCTGCAGGGGCAGGGCCCTCATGGAGAACCTCTGCTAGGGCAGTGCAGAAGGGAAATGTGGGACTGGAACCCCCCACACAGAGTTCCCACTGGGGCATTGCATAGTGGAGCTGTGAGAAGAGGGTCACTGTCCTCCAGACCCCAGAATGGTAGATCCCTGAGAGCTTGCACCATGGGCCTAGAAAAGCCGCAGACATGCAATGTCAGCCCATGAAAGCAGCTGAGACAGGGGGCTATACCTTGCAAAGCTGCAGAGGCAGAGCTGCCCAATGCTGTGTGAGTCCACCTCTGGCATCATTGTGACTTGGATGTGAGTCATGGAGTTGAAGGAGATCATTTTGGAACTTTAATGTTTAATGACTGCCCTATTGAATTTTGGACTTGCTTGGAGCCTGTAGCCCCTTTGTTTTGGCCAATTTCTCCCATTTGGAATAGGTATATTTACCCAATGCCTATACCCTCATTGAATCTAGGAAGTAACTAACTTGCTTTTGATTTTACAGGCTCATAGGAAGAAGGGACTTGCCTTGTCTTGGATGAGACTTTGGACTTTTGAGTTAATGCTGGAATGAGTTAAGACTTTGGAGGTCTGTTGGAAAGGCATGGTTGACTTTGAAATGTGAGGATGTGATACTTGGGAGGAGTCAGGGGCAGAATGATCTAGTTTTGCTGTGTCCCCACCCAAATCTCAACTTGAATTGTGGCTCCCATAATCCCCATATGTTGTGGGAGGGACCCTGTGGGAGGTAATCAGATCAAGGGGTGGGTTTTTCCTGTGCTGTTCCTGTGACAGTGAATAAGTCTCACAAGATCTGATGGTTTTATAAAGGGCAGTTCCTCTGCACATGCTCTCTTGCTGCTGCCATGTAAGACATGACTTTGCCCTTCCTTTGTGCTCTGCCATGATCATGAGGCCTCCCCAGCCATGTAGATCTGAGAGTCCATTAAACCTGTTTCCTTTATAAATTACCCAGTCTTGGGTATGTCCTTATTAGCAGAATAAGAATGGACTAATACAATTTTATATTTTACATTTTTCTTAGCTAATTCCAAAGGCATACTAGCATACACTCCCTATCTTATTATTTTAACAAACGTTTCTGCTTAGAGCTCCTTAGTAGTAAGGAGTCCAGTTAGTGTTACTAATTTTAGTTTTCTCAATCCCAAGTTGGACCATGGATTCCTATTCCTGTCTATCAGTATAGATTTAAAATGTTAGCTTTTATTATGTATGTAATAAGTACAAGCAATTAACATTAATGATTAATGATTAATGCCAAACTCAAATATTTGTTAGCACTTTTACTTTATTGAATGTTCATATTTAGTCTTTGATAAGCACATGTATTGAATGGTATCTCTTATCTGTGCATAAATCTAAAGAGACGTGAACTCTATTTTTTCATGCATACAATGCCTACTAACATATGCTATATATTTGTATTTTAATTATTACTTCATTTTTCCTTTTTCCTCTTGTTTGGCATTTATAGCAATCAACTGCCAAAAAGAAGAATTACAAAGTTGGATCTGATATGTTAATACTCAAAAGAGAAATAGTCCAAAAATTCTGCAGTATGATAACATCAGAAACTGAGAAATTCCAAAATAACCAAATCATGCCTTATACGTTATTCCAAAAAATGGGAACACACAGGGTGAGCAGGTTTCTCTTTCTCTACGGGGCATTTGTAATAGTCACAGAATGTAGGGTGGGCCAAGGAGGAGTAGATTCTCTTTCTGGCTCTGCCACTGGCTTTTTCCTTCTAGGGATGGTGGTAATTTAAAAATCAGTTTCACTCATGTGAGTAAAAGTTAAAACACATAGGAAATAAGCATTACCCAGGAGCATGTCGAGGTAGTGGCTCCAATCCAAGCAAGAAATCCAGAGCTAAAGGAAAGACACCAGAACTGGGAAGATAAAGACAGAGATCGTTGAAGCAGATGTGAGAGGAGCTGGCCTGTGCAAATTGTGCAAAATAAATTCCTGAACTACTCGGCCACGACTCACATAGTCTCATAGCGAAGAAGAGTGGATAGCATGTGTGCTTTGGAGGAGTAATAGGGCAGGGATGAACTCAAGAATGAAGATAGGGTTAAAAAAAAGGGGGGGGGAAAGGAATGAAGAAAAATGGGTGGAGAAAGAAAAGTCTACCCACTTCAGTGGACAGCAGCCCCTGTGGAAGTGCCAAGCTGATTGCAATGGCTGTAGTGGGGGCTGATACCCCAATGAGGGCAACTGAGGCAGAAGAGGAATCCCAGGAGGGGAAAAGAACCAATAGACCTTCTGGCACTGACGTCTCTAAGTCCCAGAATGCTGGACTGGAAAATAGTAGTTAATATTACAGTTCAAATGAAATAGCACATGTACAAGCACTTTGTAAAGCCCAAACCCAGTAAAATATCTGGGGCAGGGGGCCACGGAGGAGAAGGAATGTGGCCTTCAGGTCAGGTAGACTTAAGTTCAAATCTTGCCTCCTTTTGCAAGGCTTTAGACTAGCTACTTAATCTCCCTGGCATCTTTCCCCTAATGCAAATAGCAATAGCCACAAGTCACATGGTTAAAATATCTAGTAAATTCTTTTTCAATAAATATCTAAAGAATATTTAAATTATTTTCCCATTAAATGAGTGTAATGTACTTTACAAGAGATGACCAAACTGCTCAAACAGAGATCACCTGGCAGGGAGTCCAGTGATGGTTAGTCTGAGTTCATGGGTGACCAGGGGAGCATAATTACTCCAAACACCTTCTTTGCCAAGCCCAGTCAAAAGTAACGCTATGCTGGAAACCTCCTTCCTTTCTTACCTGGGACCAGGTAGTAGTTGGGGGTAGGGAAGATGCTTGGTTAGCCTGAGGGATAGGAGGGACTCTGAAAGGATCCCCCTGTCCTCAGACCATGGAAGTAAGTCAGAATCTGTATTCCCTCGCCATCCACAGTGTCTCTCCCAGGGTCACAGGAGATGCCACATGAAGATCCCATCCTCCTTATGTCCCATTTTCTTAGGTGACTTCTACCTGTTCTCAAGGATGAGAAGTGTATTGTTTGCCTTGGATGTTCTATCTCTGATATAAGCAGAAACAGACTCAAAAAATGCAAAGAATTTATGAATTGCTGCAAATAAAGATTTGCATTCTCTGATTATATACTGAGTGCCAGGATTGCCTTGGCATTGGGGTTGAGCATGTTTTCTCTGCCACAAGGTTTTTAGGTTGAGATCTCAGCTGTGGGACCAGTAACATGGCCTCTCAGCTTCCTGGTGCAGGATTGTGAATGACAGATGGCCACTGCTTGGGATTCACCACCATATCAGTTTCTGGACCACCCTTTCCACGGGCTGACCCAGGCAATGCTAAGCAGGGAGAGATACTCAGGCAGGCCCATTTGTGTAAGATGTGGGACTCCTCACATGGGCAACTTTGGCTCAAGGACTTCCCATGAGCCTTGCTAAAATTTTCTAGAACTGCACAAGAGACTAAGAATTTTCCTACCCAATCTTCCTTCCTTCCCTCTTTCCTCCATAGGATCACACCAGTGTAATGGCCTGAGTCTCTCTCCGTTACGCTCCTGCAACCTCCTCACCAAATCTTCAACATAGACCAATACCATAAATCTCTTGCACATATAATCTTGTCTTGGCATCTGCTTCTTGGAGGACCTGAACTAACACAACACTTCTGCCGTTTACTAGCTGTGTGACCTTGGGCATCTAATATGCCTTTGCCTTAGTCACTTACCTGTTAAATGGGGGTAATAATAATGTCCATCTTATAGGAGTGTTGTGATTTTTTTTTAATGTCTCCCTCAACCTTAGCAAAATATTTAGCACAGGTTAGATGCTGAATACATGTTTACTGGATGATCTTAAAAAATAAAGAAGGTCAAGATAATCAATTTAAATGGATAAACTGATGAGATGTAAAATACTCTAGGTTAAATTGTAAGTTGATATGAAACTGAGCTAAACCAGCCAATCCTTCGCACAAACTTATTATCCTCAATTTATGTTTTACATCATTCCGTAGGCCTTTTTCTCAAGCAAGGAGGCTAGAAAAGCAAAACCAAAACTATAGTCATTATTCAGGGAGATTTGTACATCCCTCTGGATCAAGAGTCAGTTTTGACACTGCAGTTTATTTTTTCACTTCCCTTCCTTAGTTATTTTGAAATTACTACTGTCTTGTGAGCTGAAATTAACATCCATTTATTCTTCTACTTGTTTTCCTTGACTGTGATGTGCTGATTCGCCCTCCTCCAGGGTTGATTCATTTCTTTTTCACTTTGTCTGCATAAATTCGGCTTTTTCAGTAGTTATACTTTGAAATTCTCATTCTTTTAACACATTGTTGTCAACTTCGAGATTTCCCTTTTATCATATTCTCAAACCATTTTTCGTCTATGAAACTTACACTGAAAGCAATACCTTATGATCAAACTATACACTATCATCCTACTTTATACCTTCGATGTGTACTTTAATAGACTTGTTTTCATTTTGAAAATGACATGCTGATGCAGCAACAATTTGATAATGCACTGTGTCATATACACAGTAATTTACTTCAGGATCACTGTAGCTGTTGAAAGGTTTTATCTTTTTCTACATATTTTCAGCTTTAAGAGAACTGCTGAAGTGGCTGCATTGAAATGGAAAGATAGAGCTCTGTTCCAAGATGGCCGAATAGGAACAGCTCTGGTCTGCAGCTCCCAGTGTGATCGATGCAGAAGATGGATGATTTCTGCATTTCCAACTGAGGTACCTGGCTCATCTCACTAGGACTGATTGGACAGTGGGTGCAGCCCATGGAGGGTGAGCTGAAGCAGGGCAGGGCGTTGCCTCACCTGGGCAGTGCAAGAGGTCAGAGGATTTCCCTTTCCTAGCCAAGGGAAGCCATGACAGACTGTACATGGAAAAACAGGACACTTCTGACCAAATACTGCGCTTTTCCCAAGGTCTTAGCAACCGGCAGACAACGAGATCCTTTCCCTTGTCTGACTTGGTGAGTCCCATGCTCTTGGAGCCTTGCTCACTGCTAGTGCAGCAGTCTGAGATCAAGCTGCGAGGTGGCAGCCTGGCTGGGGGAGGGGCGTCTGCCATTGCTGAGGCTTGAGTAGGTAAACAAAGTGGTCAGGAAGCTCGAACTGGGCAGAGCCCACCACAGCTCAGTAAGACCTACTGCCTCTATAGACAAAGTCAACAAGGATATCCAGGACTTGAACTCAGCTCTGCACCAAGCAGACCTAATAGACATCTACAGAACTCTCCACCCCAAATCAACAGAATATACATTTTTCTTAGAACCATATCACACTTATTCTAAAGTTGACCACATAATTGAAAGTAAAACACTCCTCAGCAAATAAAAAAGAACAGAAATCACAACAAACTGTCTCTCAGACCACAGTGCAATCAATTTAGAACTCAGGATTGAGAAACTCACTCAAAGCCACACAACTACATGGAAACTGAACAACCTGCTCCTGAATGACTACTGAGTAAATAACAAAATGAGGCAGAAATAAAGATGTTCTTTGAAACCAATGAGAACAAAGACACAATGTACCAGAATCTCTGGGACACATTTAAAGCACTGTATAGAGGGAAATTTATAGCACTAAATGCCCACAAGAGAAAGCAGGAAAGATCTAAAATTGACACCCTAACAACACAATTAAAAGAACTAGAGAAGCAAGAGCAAACAAATTCAAAACCTACCAGAAGGCAAGAAATAACTAAGATCAGAGCAGAACTGAAAGAGATAGAGATACAAAAAGCCATTCAAAAAATCAATGAAACCAGGAGCTGGTTTTTTGAAAATATCAACAAAATTGATAGACCACTAGCAAGACTAATGAAAAGAGAGAAGAACCAAATAGACGCAATAAAAAATGATAAAGGGGATATCACCACTGATCCCACAGAAATACAAATTACCATCAGAGAATACTATAAACACCTCTATGCAAATCATCTAGAAAATCTAGAAGAAATGGATAAATTCCTGGACACATACACCCTCCCAACACTAAACCAGGAAGAAGTTGAATCTCTGGATAGACCAATAACAGGTTCTGAAATTGAGGCAATAATTAATAGCCTACCAACCAAAAAATGTCCAGGACCAGACAGATTCACAGCCGAATTCTACCAGAGGTACAAAGAGGAGCTGGTACCTTTCCTTCTGAAACTATTCCAATCAGTAGAAAAAGAGGCAATCCTCCCTAGCTCACTTTATGAGGCCAACATCATCCTGATACCAAAAGCTGGCAGAGACACAACAAAAAAGGACAATTTTAAACCAATATCCCTGATGAACATCAGTGTGAAAATCCTCAATAAAATACTGGCAAGCCAAATCCAGAAGCACATCAAAAAGCTTATCCACCACAATCAAGTCGGCTTCATCCCTGGGATGCAAGGCTGGTTCAACATACACAAATCAATAAATGTAATTCATCATATAAACAGAACCAACGACAAAAAACACATGACAATCTCAATAGATGCAGAAAAGGCCTTCGACAAAATTCAACAGCCCTTTTTGCTAAAAACTCCCAATAAACTAGGTATTGACGGAACATATCTCAAAATAACAAGAGCTATTTATGACACACCCACAGCCAATATCATACTGAATGGGCAAAAACTGGAAGCATTCCCTTTGAAAACTGGCACAAGACAGGGATGCCTTCTCTCATCACTCCTATTCAACATAGCGTTGGGAGTTCTGGTCAGGGCAATCAGGCAACAGAAAGATATAAAGGGTATTCGATTAGGAAAAGAGGAAGTCAAATTGTCCCTGTTTGCAGATGACATGATTGTATATTTAGAAAACCCTATCGTCTCCGCCCAAAATCTCCTTAAGCTGATAAGAAACTTCAGCAAAGTCTCAGGATACAAAATCAATGTGCAAAAATCACAAGCATTCCTATACACCAATAACAGATAAATGGAGAGCCAAATCATGAGTGAACTCCCATTCACAATTGCTACAAAGAGAATAAAATACTCAGGAATCCAACTTACAAGGGATGTGAAGGACATCTTCAAGGAGAACTACGAACCACTGCTCAGTGAAATAAAAGAGGACACAAACAAATGGAAGAACATTCCATGTTCACGGATAGGAAAAAGCAGTATCATGAAAATGGCCATACTGTTCAAGGTAATTTATAGATTCAATGCCATCCCCATCAAGCTACCAATGACTTTCTTCACAGAATTGGAAAAAACTACTTTAAAGTTCATATGGAACCAAAAAAGAGCCCGCATTACCAAGACAATCCTAAGCAAAAAGAGCAAAGCTGGAGGCATAACGCTACCTGACTTCAAACCATACTACAAGGCTACAGTAACCCCAACAGCATGGTAGTGGTACCAAAACAGAGATATAGAGCAATGGAATAGAACAGAGGCCTCAGAAATAACACCACACATCTAAAACCATGTGATCTTTGACAAACTGGCAAAAACAAGAAATGGGGAAAGATTCCCTATTTAATAAATGGTACTGGGAAAACTGGCTAGCCTTATGTAGAAAGCTGAAACTGGATCCTTTCCTTACACCTTATACAAAAATTAATTCAAGATGGATTAAAGACTTAAATGTTAGACCTAAAACCATAAAAACCGTAGAAGTAAACCTAGGCAATACTATTCAGGACATAGGCATGGGCAAGGACTTCATGACAAAAACACCAAAAGCAATGGCAACAAAAGCCAAAATTGACAAATGGGATCTAATTAAACCAAAGAGCTTCTGCACGGCAAAAGACTACCATCAGAGTGAACAGGCAACCTACAGAATGGGAGAAAATTTTTGCAATCTACCCATCCGACAAATGGCTAATATCCAGAATTGACTAAGAACTCAAACAAATTTGCAAGAGAAAAACAAACAACCCCATCAAAAAGTGGGCAAAGGATATGAACAGACACTTCTGAAAAGAAGACATTTATGCAGCCAACAGACACATGAAAAAATGCTCATCATCACTGGTCATCGGGGAAATGCAAATCAAAACCACAATGAGGTACCATCTCACACCAGTTAGAATGGCAATCATTAAAAAGTCAGGAAACAACAGGTGCTGGAGAGGATGTGGAGAAATAGGAACATTTTTACACTGTTGGTGGGACTGTAAACTAGTTCAACCACTGTGGAAGACAGTGAGGCGATTCCTCAAGGATCTAGAACTGGAAATACCATTTGACCCAGCAATCCCATTACTGGGTATATACCCAAAGGATTAGAAATCGTGCTCCTATAAAGACACATGCATGCGTATGTTTATTGCGGCACTATTCACAATGGCAGAGACTTGGAACCAACCCAAATGTCCATCAATGATACACTGGATTAAGAAAATGTGGCATATATATCCCATGGAATACTACACAGCCATAAAAAAGGGTGCGTTCATGTTCTTTGCAGGGACATGGATGAAGGTGGAAACCATCATTCTCAGCAAACTATCACAAGGACAGAAAACCAAACACCACATGTTATCACTTATAGGTGGGAACTGAACAATGAGAACACTTGGACACAGGGCAGGTAACGTCACACACTGGGGCCTGTCAGGGGGTGGGGGGCTGGGAGAGGGATAGCAGTAGGAGAAATACCTAAAATAAATGACGAGTTGATGGGTGGAGCAAACCAACATGGCATATGTATAACTCTGTATCAAACCTGCACATTGTACACATGTACCCTAGAACTTAAAGTATATATATAAATACACACACACACACACACACACATATATATAAAAGAAATGGAAAGATACTTGGCTTCCCTTATAAATGATTAATTTCTTGGATAATACTTTTGGAAATCAGTTTGTATCTTTTGTGTTGTCAATAACTTGAGCTTGAATTCCTAGAGGTAGCTATATCATATACAATCAGTGCTTTGAGGAATACTCCAAATGACAGTAATAAGACATGTATTTTTTAAAGTTCACTTCCTTTTATCATTGGTAACAAATACCTTTTTACAAGGTACATGACAAAACAATCATATATATATATGTAAAAGAGTGGTCCCAGAGATACTGGCCAAAGCTGAGTGCTAATGTAAGGGGTCCCAGTTATAAAGATTTGAAGCTAAAGAACCCCATCCCTAGGAAGTTATCCTACTAGATTTTCTCCAGACTGCCCTCTTTAGTCACACAGATTCAATAAAGAAGTACATTATAGGACATTATAACAAATTGTAAATTGTTAGTATGCATTATTATGCACACAAAAGATCCATGTTATAGGAAGTTTATTCTGTAATTTCAGATGGTCTTGGATACAATACAAGCCAAACAGAGTGCTTGGAGGAGTACTGGGGAATGGTTGAAATGGATGCAAGTGACTAGTGATTTGAAATTGGTGCTTATATTTTCCAGTTTTCCTAGTTGCATTTTAAACCTCTAATGCGGTACTCATGGTTATGCGTCAGGCATTTGTAACCCATGGTTTGTCAGGCTATTATCTTTTTTGATGGTGGACAGACCGAAAGGATGTGGTTGATTTTCAAAGCTTCCTTGAAGTGGTTTGCTGGAAGACCATTTCATCAGTGATTAGATTATACCTGCATCACCACAAAATACCGTACTGGCTAACTCCTCCCCTTCATGTCTTAATTTTTTTTTTTTTTCTGAGATGGAGTTTCACTCTATTGCCCAAGTTGGAGTGCAACGGCACGATTTTGGCTCACTGCAACTTCTGCCTCCTGGGTTGGAACAATTCTTCCACCTTAGCCCCCTGAGTACACTACCATGCCCACGTAATTTTTATATTTTTAGTAGACACAGGGTTTTACCATGTTGCCCAGGCTGCTCTGGAACTCCCGACCTCAAGTGAGCCTCATGCCTCAGCCTCCCAAAGTGCTGGGATTACAGCCATGAGCCACTGCATTCAGTAATGTGTTAATTTATATGCCACTTCAAAGAAATTGATGCTGGACCCTTTAGATTAGGTTAGGTGTCCCAGCTTTGCCTTCCCTTAATACTTGGGAATCTTCCTTTCATTGCATTAATGATTCTATAATACAATGGTTGTTTTAAATGCTTTTCTCTTCTAATTGGATTGCAAACTTTGTGAGATTGGTGATTGCCGAAATCTGGTTCAATTTGTATCATCAACAACCTTTACAACAAAGTTGGTATGTGGTAAATAGTCAATGGATGTGTTTGATGCCTGTGTAACTGAACAGCCATGGAGATTTATCTGCATTTATTTTGCATTTATTTATGCACAATTTCTCTGTCCTTTTCTGTTATGAGGCATTTATAAGCATGGGCTGGGTCTTATTGATCTCTACAGCTCTATTACACTAATATAATGATTCAGACACAGTGGAAGTTCAAGTATCTGCTGAAAGTGTGGTCTGATGGCTCAATAACCACCATTATGTTGGAAAGGCACTGGGCTAGGTTCCAAGGGACCCTATTTGTATTCCTGCTTTGACAGAAACTGCTTGTGCTTTGGGAGTAGAAACTTAGTTCTTTCTCACAGTAGACTGCTCTTTTCATCAGATGAGGTGAAAATCCTTATCACAAACAGAAGCGTGGTTGACATAGAAAGGAACACCTACAAGAAAAGCAGCTGGGGTGATATTAAGAAAGAGTTCAATTTAGTAGACTGGTGAAAAAAAGGTGTAATTGTTTCTGTCCACCTGAGGAAAAGCTACAGGAAAGAAAACAGTGGGTCAGTATCTTTCATTCCAAGTTGTCACCTGGAATCCCTTTGTCATCATCTTAAAGATAGTTTGATATGAGAGATAACACACATAGCATTTTAATTCAGCCTGAGCAATAAATGAACCCCGTATTGTTGCACAGAGTGTCCAAATATTGTATTAGTGCATCTTTGCACTGCCATGAAGAACAACCTGAGACTGGGTAATTTATAAAGAAAGAGGTTTAATGGACTCACAGTTCCTCCTGGAGGAGGAAGGCCTCAGGAAATTTACAATCATGGCAGAAGTAGAAGGGGAAGCAAGGCACGTCTTACATGGCAGCAGGAAAGAGAGAGAACAAGGATTTGGAAACTGACAAACAATTTTTTTTTTCTTTTTGAGACAGAGTCTCACTCTGTCACCTAGCCTGGAGTGCAGTGGTGTGATCTAGGCTCACTGCAACCTCTGCCTCCTGGGTTCAAGTGATTCACATGCCTCAGCTTCCCGAATAGCTGGGATTACAGACACCCACCACCACACCTGGCTAATTTTTTGTTGTTGTTGTTGAGACAGAGTCTTGCTCTGTTGCCCAGGCTGGAGTGCAGTGGTGTGTTCTCAGCTCACTGCAATCTCCACCTCCTTGGTCCAAACGATTCTTCTGCCTCAGCCTCCTGAGCACTGGGATGACAGGTGCAGATCACCATGCCCAGCTAATTTCTGTATTTTTAAGTAGAGATGGGGTTTCAGCATGGTGATCTGCCCACCTTGGCCTTCCAAAGCATTGGGATTACAGACGTGAGCCACTGCACCCAGTCTCCAAATACTTTCAAAGTACTCAATTTTGTGAGAACTCATTCACCATCCTAAGAACAGCATGGGGGAAACCGCCTCCATGACCCAATCACCTCCCACCAAGTACCTCCCTTGACACATGGAAATTACAATTCAGGATGAGATTTGGGTGTGGACACGGAGCCAAACCATATAAAATATTAAAGCCATCTTCTTTATTGCCAATTTGCAATATCACTATATCTATCTTACTATCTATTTATATATATATGTAAATATATATATATTTATGAGAGAAAGATAAATAAGACCTATATCATCTAATGAAAAAAATTCATTTCTTAATGGATAATGATACTATAACCAATTCTGTGGGCACTATTTGCCATCTGCTTTATTTCTTTTACTTTTATAAACTTTATTCAAAGTTACTTTGCTCGTGAGAAGAAGCCCCATTGTATTAACACATGCTTTGAAATGAATCATCAAGTCAAGAGATGAGATTGAAAGAGGTTAGACTTTACCACAGGGACACCCATAATTAAGATGGATATTAAGAGTGACAGCAAGATAATGTCTGAATTCTAGTAATGTTTAAAACAAACTGGCATTGAGAAAAACCATCTTAAAGTATCTTACTCTCTGCTTTTCAAATAGCTCCTTGGAAAAAAATAAATACTACCTTCTCGTGAGACAGCTTACAAACTTGCATTATTAGCTGCACTGCAGAAACTATGACTACATTTTTTTTTGGGGGGGATCTTGATCTTGTCAGCATCATTAATTTGCTATTAAACTACCTGCTTTACAAAGTTTATTTTGTAGCACGGCATGGTGTTTTTCTCTCCTTAGTGATCTCATGAGACAGCAAATTACTATGTAAGATAACGAATGACTAGAACTTGGCAGATATAATATTTCTGTTGTTTTCCCTGCTTCCATTGAGATGCTGTCAATCCCTAACAGCATTATAAACAGATGGCTAATTGTTACGAAGCTCTGTATTGTTAATGCTGAAACTTCCCTACTTCTTGGTAACATATGGTTGAAAAAATCATCTTAGGACATTTATAAGGATAATGCAAACCCAGGACTAGTTCTTGAGAAGTGGGAGGACATTCTGAGTTATCTGTGAACTTATATCTTATATTCGCTTAAGGATAGAACTTTGGTTTCCTAAGAGATAAGAGGAGTTCGGATATAGCCTTATGTAGAAGTTTCCTAGGGTTGCTGAAACAAATTACCATAAACTGGGTAGCTACAAACAAAAGAACTTAATTTTCTCACAGTCTGAAGACTAAAAGTCCAAAACGCGGGTGCCAGCAGGGCTGTGCTCTCTCTCTGAAGGCTCTAGGGGAGAATATTTCCTTGCATCTTACTAGTTCCTGGTGGTCACCAGCAAACCTTAATGCCTCTTGGCTTGTATACGTAGCTCTTAGACTCTAACTCTGTCCTCACCTGGCACCCTCCCTGTGTGCCTATGTCCACAGGTCTCTCTTATGAGGATACGAGTCATTGAATAAGGGCCCACTTTACTTCAGTATGACCTCATCCGAACTCGATTACATCTGCAGCTCCCAAATAAAGTCCCATTCACAGATTCCAGGAGTGAAGAATTCAACCTATCTTCTTTGGCAGTGACACAATTCAATCTATATTCCCAGGAACTTGTTAAACTACGTATCAATAACATTCAGTTTTCTTCTTAGTGGAGCTCTTTTGCTCTAAGGAGACAGAAGCTTTAGCACTGGAAAGCTTTTATTTCTGTGTTGAAAGTATTTTCATTTTGATTAGGCCTGACGCAGTGGCTCACGCTTGTAATCCCAGCACTTTGGGAGGTTGAGGCAGGCAGATCACCTGAGGTCAGGAGTTGGAGTCCAGCCTGGCCAACATGATGAAACCCTGTCTCTACTAAAAATACAAAAGTTAGCTGGGCATGGTGGCGGGCGCCTGTCGTCCCAGATACTCAGGAGGCCGAGGCAGAGAATTGCTTGTACCCAGGAGGCGGAGGTTGCAGTAAGCCGAGACCGTGCCACTGCACTCTAGCCTGGGCAACAGAGAGAGACTCCATCTCAAAAAAGAAGAAAAAAGTATTTTCATTTTGATTAATATCCAATGCTTGTCCTTGAAAGTAATACCTCATCCCGTTCAACATACTTGGGTCTGAAAAGAGTGCAAAGTTGATATTTTTAAAAAGATCGTACTGTGTAGTTAGAACTGGAAAGATTTCACAGAGTCCAGTCTCTGAAGGGAATTGATATTGTCCATGTTCTTGCCGTGACTCACACTATTTTTACAATAGGTATATAATTGCTTGCAGCAGAGGCAAATCACCGTAGCTTGAATATAATTTGTATTAGAGATGTATATTCGCATTGGAGATTTATGAATTTTTCTAGTGCTCTGTCTGGCTTTATTTTATTGATGTTTTGTTGTGTCAGAGTTTTATTTCTGAACTTTAGCTTCTAAATGGTAAACGGGCTTTACTTCTTAGAGGCAAATATTCATATCAGTGCTTAGGAGGCCTGTTCTCAATTAGCATCAAGAATCAACCAAAAGCAGGACTGCCTCTGACGCCAAGTTCTTGGCCATTTGTTGTCTTGAAAATTCTGACATTTAGTTTTAGTAGTTATCAGGTTTATTTTGACGATGAACCTGATTAGTGCCAATTGATGAGATTTGAGAGTCACATTCATACCAGCTTTATAAAAAGTGTAAATTTTTTTCAAATTGAGTGAATAGCATTTGAAAACTTTTGCCAACAGCAATGTAATATGTAGATATTTAGATGCTCAAATAGCCTTGGAGGAGACCAGAGAAAACCCATTTTAAAAGACTGAATTTCAAACATAGTAAAACAATTAACATTAACATGGATCTCACACGGAGACAAATGCAAGAATTCCATGTGTTAGAAAAACAACTACTTAATTTGGCTTATGTCAAAAAATACAGGAAACATCCTGATTAACCTTTATATAATTTTATTTTGGCTACAGACTTTATTTTAATTAAATTAATCGAGATAAAAAGTTCTGACAAATACACCAAAACATTTAGTTTACAACAAAAACTTTGAAAACACACCCTGGGTTATGGTTATCATTCTGGCCCAATGTCACAGATAAAGCCTGTCATCTTCTTTGTCCCAGCCTCTGTCTCTTCCTTTCCTGCCTTTCATCACATTTATGTCTGGCTGTGACAAACTTCCCTGGGGAACTCTGAAAATGGACTGATTCTGTCTCTTGAGACAGATTTCCTTGGGTGAGGGGTACACTCAAATCTGTAGACTTTTAAGGAAGATCTGGATTTTCAAATATTACTGACAAACATTCTCCAAAACCTATCCACCCCACTCCCCCCGCAATTTCCTGAATTTTATTATTGCTAGAATTTTAGCTGTTCTGTATGATTAATCCTTTAACAGAAATATTTTCCCTTGGTCATTGCCTGATAAGAAATTAAATTCCAGACTTTTTCGAATTTTTGACTTATACGAACAAAATGTTTCTAGAGCAGAAAAAAAACAAAGCCAAACTAATTCTGACATAATTAAGGCACTCTTTGTGTCAACAGATAAGTATTGGACACTTGAAACATGCAAAGTCTTGCCTTGAGTACTGCACACAGGCTCTCTTTGGTACCATTTTCTCTCTTTCCCTGTCTTGGAACGTAGAGGAGGATTCGTGTGCAAGTTATGAGAAGGGTGTTTCGGCATTTCCCCACTCACATTTATTCATTCTGTTTTTTCATGAGGAGGCTGAGTTACGATACGAGAAGGGTGATTAGTGAGACAGGAAAAGTGCCAGGGCACACATGAGTCCTCTACTTGGCCAACTTCTTTTCTTCACGTTCTCCTTAGTAGCTGAAAATGCTCAGGTAGTGAGTCTGGCCTGGACTCTGGGCCTTGTTTTATGTTTGAGATTGGGAAGGTGATTCCAAAACACAGCCAAGGTCTAGAACTATAGCTGAAAAAGGAACCCTGTGTGGGCTCCAGGAGGCAGCAGTGTGGGCTGGCTGAATAACTGAGAAACGCACCTGTTTCTGCCTTGGGTAAGCAAGAAAAAGCATGTATCTTGGTGATCCAGGTGGTCTCCTGGACCTCAAAGTAATCAAGCAGAGCTCTGTTCTTGGGCAGAAAAAGCAATTCTTTACTGGGTCAGGAGAGGTTCTTCCAGGGAGTTTAGACTGGGGACACGGTTTCACTTCTGCAGGGCCTTCATAGTCCATGCGGAAAGGGCTTTTACAAAAAGGAGGTGTTCGAATCAACATGGGCTGAACGTCTTTTTAGACACCAGAGAGCCAACCTTCAATGTTGCCTCCACCAGAAGTGGGAGTGTAAGGGCTGGGCATTAGTAGACGTTTCATCTTTTATACTTTTTTTCTCACCTGGGATTAAGGAATGAGTACCCAGGGAAAGCTGAATTATGTTTCAATAGGAAAATAGAGAGTAAAGGGGAGTTTTATACTGCAAATTTATTTATTTATTTATTTTGCAACTGTATTTCTTTATTTATTTTTAGTAGAGACCAGGTTTCACCATGTTGGCCAGACTGGTCTCAAACTCCTGATCTCAAGTGATCCGTCCGCCTTGGCCTTCCAAAGCGCTGGAATTATAGGTGTGAGCCACCACGCCCGGCCTACACTATAATTTTAACAGCGAATGTTAATCAAAGCCTGGAGAAGTAAAAGCTTTTAAAAAATAAGAGTATTTTTTACCCTTATTTTTAAAGAAGAAGCATCCAGGTAAGATGACACTCATAGCTTGGTAATCCTAGGTTTGAGAAGAGACAAACACTTGGCAATGTGAGTAACCTCTTGGTGGGAGATTTCTTCCACTTAAGTTCAGGTTCGGAAGCCATGCAGAGACACAAACTGGCCCAGACCAGTTGGCCTCCTAGGAGCCAGAAGATTTTCTTTCTCCCGCCTCTTGTTAGTTTGTTCTTCTTCCCCTAGACACAATTAAATCTCCACCATGACTTTTACATGTCAGCTAGAGGGCGAATCTGCATCACAGTCTAGCAGAGTGAGTCTAATAGAAATACAATGTGAGCCACATATGTAATTAAACATTTTCTAGTAATCATGTTAAAAAAGTAAAAAGAAACAGATGAATTTTTGAAAGTCAATTTTCCTGTTTTATTTAACCCCGTATATCCAAGATACAATTCTTTCAACATGTAAACAATTATAAATGGGCTATTTTATATTCTCCTTCTTGGGCTGTGTCTTCAAAATTCTTTTTTATTTTGTACTGACAGTATATCTCCATTTGGCCCTTTCGTTTTAATGGAATTAATTATTCCAATTAGAAATAACTAATTTATACTTAGATTCCATGTAGTTTACGGTTGAAAAAGTAGATTCACATACCTGAAATTGTTTCAAGTAGACTTCAAAGTCTTCCAATAGTGAATTGAGAATCAGTTTTTAAATGTCATTTTAAATTAATTAAAACACAATGAAAATTCAATTCCTCTGTCACAACAGCCACATTATGAGTGCTCAACAGTCACTCGTGGCTAGGAGCCACTGTATTGGACGGTGCAGGGCTAGACTGCACTAGATACCTGGTTCTGAGAACATAACCTTGGAGTAGGGGCTGGGGAGTTATATATTTTCTAAATGTTGTGGGTATGCAGTTGATACTGTAATGACTTCATGTATCCTAGCCACTCTTTCAAAAAGTAGGATTTGAAGGGCCTATGTCACTAGAGAAACGCAGTCTAAGCTACTGTTTTGATTTCTGTCTGATGCTTGCTTCCATCTGTTTTTCAATTGGTTCAGCACTCAGAGTGCAGAAGGGGATGATGAATGACCAACTTCTAAATTCTTATGAAGTTAAAAAAATATATACTTCTTTGCTTTCAAGAAACTAGTAATCGTTTCCAATAAGTCTGCTATTTCATTGCACGTGAGCTTATATTGTTATTCTTCAAGGTGAAATAAGGGCAACTCTTCTCTACCCGTAGTCAACTTTCCCTCAGAAAGAGGAAGCACGTTTTTATGTTATGAATCCTCAACAGAAGAATTAGCTGGTATAATAGCCGAATTGATGTGGAGGTAGGCACACAAGCTGTCAGCACATAAACATCTTGCACAGTGTGTACAATTGATCTAAACCACTGTTGACTTTCCACTTGCAACAAGCTTAAATTGTTTTCTCTGGATTTTGAATGCCATTTTAAAAACTGTGAGAGAATTTTTCTACAAGATAGTTTAGATTTTCTAAAAGTAACTTCTATACTCTTCCAATCTTTCTACACTTCGTCAAACTTTGCAACACTCATTCACTTTGCAGCATAAACATGCTCAACAGTGTTTTGAGTCTTTGGTATCAGTAAGCACTTTATATAAGCAAATACCTAACAGTGAAATTCTAAATTAACCATAAAAAGAACAAGAAAAATATAAAGAGATAAAGGTTAGTATTTATGGATCATCAATGAAAACCAACAGCTAATATAGCCTGTTAAATTTTATGGCAAATGCTTCATCCAGAAATAATTGTGTTAGATTTCAGATTATGAAATGACTGTGCCAACCCAAATTCTAGTGTTCACAGGGCAAAGCAGCTTAATTAGTGCCTTTTAAACAGAAATATCATATGTAATCGAGCTTCTAATTTAGATTCCACTACTGTAGAACTTGTGAATATTCAGAAAAGGGTTGTGTTGAAATTTACTTAGTATTTGTAGGAGATAAATAAACAGGATTTTTAAAGCAGTGGTTAATCTACTCAAGAAAACTATTGTTAAGGATTTAAAACACATTACTTTCTACTAATGTGCAAATGGGTGGTCTCTAAGCTTTAAAATAGGCCGTTTAAGACATGTCCTTAGTAACAGTTAGAGCCATGCCTCTGAATTAGGTCTAGAATTGAATGCAATAAATCTGCACTTCTTTTAAAATACTACTTCGGTGATTTCTAATTCAGACTTGTCTCCTCCCCAATTAATCTTCACTAGTGAGCTATGATTGAACATAAACGGAGAATATCAGTCTTGGATAGTGGTGGTGCTACTTAGATACTTCAGAAAATAAGTGACATTCGGAGACAATGATCAGAAAGAAAAGGTGGGGGTAGCACAGCCTACTGCCACCTGTGACTTAAAAAGACACTTTATTGACAAGCCCTTTCTTCCTGGAGAATTTAAATGTGACACATGGAGTACAATGTTCCTTCCATCTGTGGGCCAACTTTTAATGTTTCCCTGGTCCTACTTCAGCATTGGGTTAAAGGGGCAGGAGTAAGTGGAGAAGAAAAAGAAAAGCAGAGAGAGGATGACTGCAGCAGATCCACAGTCTCATAAAATAATTTCTTAAATGTCTAGATTTCAACCAGCAGAGGATCCATAGTCTCATAAAATAATATCTAAAATGTCTAGGTTCCAACCAAGAGTCACTCACAATATCAAGGACCAGGAAGACCTCAAACTGAATGAAAAAAAAAGGAAATCAATAGATGCCAACCCTGACATGACAGAGATGTGAGAATTACCTGGTACAGATTTGAAATTAGCCATTCACTGAGTAATTACAAACATGCTTGCAATGAATGAAAAATAGACAATGTAAAAAATGTAATCTTTAAGGAAGCCTTTGTACAGTCTACTTAATCTTATATTAGTTTTTTTATTTTAAGGTATGTGAAATTTTGAATGGATCTGAAATTTTGTCAGGAGTCAACATTAAGAATACTTCTAGAGAAAGATGTGTAGCTATGGGTTTTGTCTCATCTAATCATGTTGCTAAGTCACTCATAAATCAGAACTTTTCAAAGGAATCAAAACTTTTCAAAACATCCTAACACAGTTTTGGAATCATACAGAAAACTTTTCATTCACGCCTCCTCTGTAATTGTAGTTTGCAAAATAGGAAGAGTGGATGGATAGAAATTCTTGGCAATAACAGTTAAGGTTGTGGGGCTATAACTAAGAGAACTTGTAATAAGATCTTCTTTGATATGTTAATTAACTACATAATTCATGAATTCATGTTGTAAAATGTTCAGCCGTGTGATAACAACCTGAGGACCATGAGGTTGTGCAAACCTCTCTTCACACTGGAGTTCCCAAAGAGGCAAAGGACTAAAAATTAAGGTCACAATATAGACTTTTTCAAGCAACTATATTTTAGGACCCATGTCAGGATAAGTGTTCTTATACTATCTACATTTGCTGCTATGCTACAGCCAAGGAATACAGTGATTGTTTTCTTTTTTTTTTTTTTTAACAAATCAGAAAAATCATTTATTGTTTTTTAAAGATTTTTACCAAAAAGCATTTGAAAGTAGAAACATTTCTTTTTGCTTAAATAAAGGTTAATCTTGAACTGTCTTAAAATGTTGCCTCTTTCCAGAAAAGGATCTTCCCCAGTGATACATATAATTAAGCTATGCTTGAAGGCTGAAGCAGCCCGTCAGCTAGATACTGAAGTCTCAGCTGGTTGTCTCTTCTCCCATCCAAGTACTAACCAAACCAGCCCTGCTTAGCTTCCGTGATCAGGCACATTCAGGACGGTAAGGCCATAGACAAGCTGCCTCTTCTATTTTTGGTTTGTGCCCATTTCACCTGCACATCCATTCCAATGCCCAACATGCCTATTGCTAAAAAGGACTCAAGTGAAAGTGATGACAATCTCACTTGCCTCCTGACCACAAATGTGGCCTTGTTAACGGAAAGGGCATGGCTGGGTCCACAGAGTCCCGAACCTGCTCACAGGTGTGCAGGGCTGGAGAACAGCTTGTTCAGGAATTGTCCAAGCTGATAGAACAGGCAGGAGGAACAGGTTTCTTTGCGTGTTTCTACTGTACAATTGAGTGTCCTGTGGATACTTATCAAAATAAAGATGGGATTCATCTTAAATTTTCTGGCTCTAAATTGATAATGCTGCATAAGGTATTTACATAATGACAAGATTACTTCAGAAGGGGACAGTCAGGTAAGATGACCTCAGATGAGGACAGTCAGAAGCACAATCCTGACTCCTACTCAGCAAATCAAGAATAGTTGTAGTGAAACAGATTATGTTCTAAAAGTCTACACTCCTGTTACCTCAAAGATGATTAATTTGTTTTCCCCTATAAACAATGATGCTGAGGAATGAAATTACTCAATCTGTTGGTATATTAACATTCATAATTGTGTTTATTGAAACACATGGTCATTTACTTGATGAAAATGTAATATTGGCCTTGAGATATTTTCATCTGTGCAGACTGTCGTAATGATATTACTATATTATGCTAATGGTCACTTTACAAAAGTGAAAGTTATAAAATGGCAACAGAATGTTGCTGTTTTATGCCATTTTTCCAGTAGAATCTCAATGATATATTAAATCAATCATATTTACTATACTTCTAGGAGAAATTTTACTGAACAATTATCATCCTGATTTAATATACTTTTCAGAGTACTTAGCTGGAGTCTGGCATAACCGATGTGAGTTACAGAATCTCTAATATGGAGATGTTAAAGCTTTTTTGACTCTGATCTCACTATTTGAGAAAAACAAACAAAATTAAAATTCCTCCCAAACTGTCAACAATACAGTTATTCATCGAAAGGTTTGGTCTTTTGTGTATGAATCATGATTAATAAATTCTATTCTATGAATTTTTGTCCCCTGGTATTTAAGCTTTCTCTTGTTTCTGTAATTTGGAACAATTTCAGGAAATTAAATATTTAGTTACTTTTTTACCATTAACTAAAATTTGAAGCCCAAATGCCTTTTAAAATTCAGACAGGCCAAATTTTTAGCAGAAAAAGATACTTGAAATGCAACTGAAATATTTAAATCTAAATACAAAAGCTATTTTAAAACGGCTGAAATTATTCTCTTCCTCCTTATTCTCAGAGCTGCATATACTTACAGCAGTTATTAAAGTTTAAAATACATTGAATTAAAAATTACATTATTGACATAGAATATGAGGAAATAAATATAACACGCTGTGATTCACAGAACTGGCTGTACTATCTTATGCATCTGTAACCAATTGTCTCTATCAAAATTTCTTAGTCTGCAAGGGACTGAGGGCTTATAGGTGTCTTGTTCTTCATGAAGTTTAGGGATAATGCTCTCCCCTAATCACATGGTTGTTACTTACCACCTATGTGACCTTTGGTAAAGTATTTCAGCGGGGTGTTAATTTCCTTATCTGCAAAATGGGAGTAATCATGTATCTACCTTTTATGGTTGTGAAGAGCAAATGAATTACGCATATAAAATATTAAGCACCTTGTAACACATGTGAAGTGAAACATATGTGTTTATTTTTAATAATAAACAATTAATGGTATCTTTGACCAATATAAACTGTGTATCATAATTTTTACTTTCTGAATTCAGTTTGATTTTTAATTTAAAATGTACTGTTTTGTGAAATGAATCATATTTTAGTGATTTTAAGGTTGGTGATTTCTTAAAAGAAAGTACACATTATTCTATGGATTAGTAGGAATTTCATTTTTCTTATATTATCATTGAAGCCAAATATTTAAAAATATATAATTTATCAACACATAAAAATTCCATTTATACTTCATATTTATGTATAAATACTATTTTTGCAGTCTTCAACATTTCAAATGTATTGACACATTCTTACTTTAATTCAAATTATTCCCATTTGGGACTTGTTCAAACAGTCTCATAATCAAAGCCCGGATGATCCATTCAGATCCTTTAGCAGGGCCTGAATATCCTATGTTCCTCATGAGCTAGCAATGTGAATAACCTTGTGAAATAGGTGGCACAGGGTTTTTTTTTTTGTTTTTTTGTTTTTTTTCCCCAAAACAGAGTCTATGAAAATTGCGCTTTGCCCCAAATTGTTCATTGCTTAGCACACCTTGTAGCACGTGCAGCTGGGGAGTCTCTTTATGACTGAGATCTCAGTCCCGATCTTCTTCCCCTCACAGGAGGTGCTCATGACATTTTATCTAGTCAATTCTCACATAAAGGGCTTGCCTTAGATACTGACAAATGCCTGAATGACAACAGAGGTTCTGGCAAATGCTGTGATAGTGTGTTTGTTGGCAATTACCTCTCTCAACACTGTCAAAGATTCAGATTGTAAAAAATATCCACACATACAACTTTTTCTGTTATCATTATATGGACTCAGAAAAT
This sequence comes from Mandrillus leucophaeus, assembly GCF_000951045.1. NCBI lineage: Eukaryota > Metazoa > Chordata > Mammalia > Primates > Cercopithecidae > Mandrillus > Mandrillus leucophaeus. The sequence goes on along the minus strand of NW_012108786.1, from coordinate 867,171 downwards.
AAAGCAAAGAAATGAGGCAATTTTCTGGACAATCAGGCAAGAAAAATGGCTCAATTACTTATTTTGTCTCTCTGTCTCACTTGTCTAGACATTGCTTGGGGGCAGGGGGTGAAAATTTACTACAGTTTTCTAATATATTGATTACTTTAAAAACTAATTTTTTTTTTGACAATTTGCTGAAGAAATCTTTGCTGAAGTTCAAATTGAGTCTGAAGCCGGAGGTAGCGGCTATTTTTATTACACCATGAGGTCACCTAGATTATGCTTAACCAACTTCACAAGTAATTTTTCTGAGTTTAAGGGTTTGATTTTTTTTTTTCATAAAGTCACGAGGGCTAATTTCCAAGTGGGTTTTGGAGAAGATTTATGATTCTACTTTCTGATCATCCAAACCAAGAATCTAGATCCCATTATGGACAAGGTCTTAGAGACGTGATGTGAGTACCTTTCTATCTTCCCTTTCCTTTCCGTCCCCATGAATCACTTCTCTTCTGGATTACATTCAATTCTTTCAGATTCATTCTGATCTCCATTCGATCCTTCCTTTCCAGTGACCAGAGTGATTTTTCTTAAGCACAAATTAGCCCGTGTCCCCTTCCTACTTAAGATCCTTTGATTCTGCGTAAGTGCTTTCAGGATGAAATTCCAAACTCCCCAGCGTCACACACAAAACCCCCTGTGTAAGAGCAGTGTTGTACTTGCTCTCTTATCTCCCTCCCAGGCACCTCCCTAGAGCTACCCGGACACTGCAGTAACTTAGACGCCCCCACCTGCAGTTAGGCTCCTTCCTGTGCCCCAAGCAGCGCTTCTTAACTGGGATGATGCTGCACTCCAGGGGAGATTTTTTTGCAATGTCAGGTGACATTTTGTTTTCATTTCTTTTTTTTTTAATTTCAAATTATAGATCTAGGGGGTAAAAGAGAAGTATTGTTATATGGATATATTGTCTAGTGCGGAAGTCTGGGCTTTTAGTATAACTATCACCCAAATAGTGTACATTGTACCCATTAGATAATTTCTCATTCCCCCTCCCACCCTCCTCCCTTTCTGAGCCTCCAGTGTCTATTATTCCATGCTCTATGATCATATGTGCACGTCATTTCGCTCCCACTTGTGAGTGAGAACATGAGGTATTTGGCTTTCTGCTTCTGAGTTATTTCATTTAACATAATGACCTACGGTTCCATTCATGTTGTTCCAAAAGACATGATTTCATTCTTGTTTATGGCTGAGTAGTATTCCATGGTATATATGTGTGTGTGTATACATATATATACATGGTACACACACAAACACACACACACACACTTATATATATATATACACACACACACACGTATATACACCACATTGTCTTTATCCAACCATCCATTAGACACAGGTTGATTCCATATCTTTGCTACTGTGAATAGTGCAGCAATAAGCATACAAGTGCAGGCATCCTTTTTATATAATGATTTCTTTTCTTCTGAGTAGATACCCAGTAGTAGGACTGCTGTATCAAACTGTAGTTCTATTTTCAGTTCATTGAGAAATCTGGAGGAGACATTTTGGTTGTCACACTGGCACGTCATGGACAGAGGCCAGGGATGCTGTTAAGATCCTAAAACACACAAGACAGCCCCCAACAACAAAGAATTATTCTGTGAAAAATGTCAAAAATGAGAAACCCTGTCCTAAAACAGCCTTGATGGCTTTCTTTACTCACTTTCTCCTACTCTTTAAGACTCAGCTCAAGAGGACTGCCTCTGGAAATGTTCCTTTACCGCCACCCAGCCTCACTGTAATTTACCCCTCATTACTGTTCTTGTTATTTTCTTTTTCTCTTCTATAGATTAAAGCATATTTTAAAATACAATCTTTGGAATCTATTAGGTACCTGTGATGGTTAATACTGAGTGTCTACTTGATTGGATTGAAGGATGCGAAGTATTGTTCCTGGGTGTGTCCGTGAGGGTGTTGCCAAAGGAGATTAACATTTGAGTCAGTGGGCTGGAGAAGGCAGACCCACCCTCAATCTGGGTGGATACAATCTAATCACCTGCCAGTGTGGCCAAAATAAAAACAGGCAGAAGAACATGGAAAGACTAGACTGGTTTAGTCTTCTGGTCTATGTTTTCCTCTTGTGCTGGCTACTTCCTGCCCTTGAACACTGGACCCAAAGTTCTTTAGCTTTGGGACTTGGACTTGCTTCCTTGGTCCTCAGCTTGCAGACGGCCTACTGTAGGACCTCACCTTGTGATTGTGTGAGTCAATACTCTTAATAAACTCCCCTCTTTATATATGTCTATCCTGTTAGTTCTGTCCCTCTACAGAAACCTGACTAATACAGATTTTGGTACAAGTAGAGTGGGGCCTACTGAAAAGATACCGAAAAATGTGGAAGCAGCTTTGGAACTCGGTGACAGGCAGAGGTTGGAATAGTTTGGAGGGCTCAGAAGAAGACAGGAAAATGTGGGAAAGTTTGGAATTCCCTAGAGACTTGTTGAATGGCTTTGATCAAAATGCTGATAATGATATGGACAATGAAATCCAGGCAGAGGTGGTCTCAGATGCAATGAGAAACTTGTTGGGAACTGGAGCAAAGGTGATTCTTTTTATGCTTTAGCAAAGAGACTGACAGCATTTTGCCCTGCCATAGAGATTTGTGGAACTTTGAACTGGAGAGAGATGATTTAGGGTATCTGGCAGAAGAAATATCTAAGCAGCAAAACATTCAAGAAGTGACTTGGGTGCTCTCAAAGGCATTCCGTTTAAAAAGAGAATCAGAACATAAAAGTTTGGAAAATTTGCAGCCTGACAATGCGATAGAAAAGAAAAATCCCATTTTCTGAGGAGATATTCAAGCCAGCTGCAGAGATTTGGATAAGTAACGAGGAGCCAAGTGTATTCACCAAGACTATAGGGAAAATGTCTCCAGGACATGTCAGAGACCTTTGTGGCAGTCCCTCCAATCACAGGCCCAGAGGCCTAGGAGGGAAAAACGGTTTTATGGGCTGGGCCCAGAGTCCCTGTGCTGTATGCAGTCTAAGGAATTGGTGTCTTGCATCCCAGATGCTCTAGGTGTGACTGAAAGGGACCAAGGTACAGCTTGGGCCATGGCTTCAGAGGGTGCAAGCCCCAAGCCCTGGCAGCTTCCACATGCTATTGAGCCTGAAGGTGTACAGAAGTTAATAACAGAGGTTTGAGACCCTCCATATAGATTTCAGAAGATGTACAGAAATGCCTGGATGTCCAGGCAGAAGTTTGCCACAGGGGTGGGGTGCTCATGGAGAACCTCTGCTAGGGCAATGCTAAAGGGAAATGTGGGGTGGCCCCCTACAGGGAGTCCCCACTGGGGTGCTGCCTAGTGGAGCTATGAGAAGAACACCACCATCCTTCAGACCCCAGAAAAGTTGATCCACTGACAGATTGCATCATGCACCTGGAAGAGCTGTAGACACCCAACGCCAGTCCATGAAAGCAGTCAGGAGGGAGGGTGTACCCTGCAAAGCCACAGGGGTGGAGCTGCCCAAGGCTGTGGGAGCCAACCTCTTGCATCAGCGTGACCTGGATGTGAGACCTGGAGTCAAAGGAGATCTTTTTGGAGCTTTAAGATTTGACTGCCCTGCTGGATTTTGGACTTGCATAGGGCCTTTAGCTTCTTCATTTTGGCCAATTTCTCCCATTTGGAATGAGTGTGTTTATCTAATGCCTGCACCTCCATTGTATCTAGGGTGTAACTAACTTGCTTTTGGTTTTACTGGCTGATAGGCAGAAGGGACTTGCCTTGTCTCAGATGAGACTTTGGACTGTGGATTTTTGAGTTAATGCTGAAATGAGTGAAGACTTTGTGGGACTGTTGGGAAGGCATAATTGGTTTTGAAATGAGAGGACAAGAGATTTGGGAGGGATCGGGGTGGAATGATATTGTTTGGCTATGTCCCCACCCAACTCTCAACTTGAATTGTAGCTCCCACAATTCCTATGTGTTGTGGGAGGGACCCAGTGGGAGGTAATTGAATCAGGGAGGCGGGTCTTTCCTGTGCTAGTCTCTTGCGATAGTGAATAAGTCTTAAGAGTCCTGATGGTTTTATAAAGGGGAGTTTCCCTGCACAAGCTCTCTTCTCTTGTCTGCCACCATATGAGACATGCCTTTTACCTTCCGCCACAATTACGGGGCCTCCCCAGTAACATGGAACTGTGAGTCCATTAAACCTCTTTCTTTTGTAATTGCCCAGTCTTGGGTATGTCTTTATTAGCAGCATGAAAATGGACTAATACAGTACCTAACATGCTTATTGATTATACAAATGAATAATACTGATTATGGCAAATTCGCCTATCCATGAATGCTGATGGCATGGTGAAATGTAACAGGTTTGAGTCCCTTTTAGCTATGCTTACTTATTTATGAAATGCCTTTGGGACAGAGCAAAACTTTCATGAATTCATTTAGAAATTCAGAGGAGAAAAATTAAGACATTAGTAAAATAAGTTAATTTTCGAATTATGACTATGTACAGATTTTTCTACAATTTCAATTTCACATGTTGGAAACAGAACAGCTGTGTGAATAACAGACAAGAGCCCCATCCAAGGCTAAATACTATCATTCACTTATTTTCCAAATATTTATGAGTGCCTGCTATATGCCAGGCATCATGCTACCCCTGAAATGTCATGATGAGCAAAATGTCCTGTGTCTGCTCTGAGAGAGTGACAGTCCAGTGGGAAAGACAGACAATGCAGAAATATTATAAATGAAAAAATTACAGTGATCATGACTGTGAAGAAGAGGGAAAGGGTGTTAGGAAAGTTTACAAAGAAAGTGTATGTATGGGGCTGGTCTATTATAAGGGGGCAGGAGGGCTTCCCATAGAGTTGTACTGTGGAGCTGATTTTGACTGGGGAGGTGGTGCAGGGTGGGGGATGAGTGTGCCAGCCAGAGGAGGAGCACACAGAAGCCTGAGGTGAGAAGGGTCCTAGCATGTTCTGGAACCAAAGCGAAGACTGGTGTGGTTGGAATATGGGGGAAGGGGAAGGCTGGGAGGACACTGGGCTGGGGAGGTGGACAGAGCCTTTTATATAATATTAAGTGTTGACAGGGTCTTTAGGCTAAAAAACATTTAGGGGAGCTGTTATGTGTGTAATTATTCCTAACTGAAAAGTTCAAAGTACTGTTGTTTGAGCTATATTTTGTTAAAATCAACAATGACAACAACAAACTACAGGGACAACAAAAATTTCTTCCTGGATTGCTTTTTAGATTGGGTATTTTCATAGTTGTATTAGTTTCCTAAAGCTGCTGTAACAAATGACCACAAACTTCACGGCTTAAAACCACAGAATGTACTTGCTCACAGCTCTGGAGGCCAGAAATCCATACTGGAGGCCTCGGCAGGACTGCACTCCTTCCGCAGCTCCAGGAGAGGAGGTTTTGTTTGCCTCTTCCAGCTTCTCGTGGCTCCTGGCATTCTTGGTCTTGTGGCCACGGAGCTTCAATCTCTTCCTCTCTCTTCACAGGGGTCTTCACATGAGCTGCTTCTCTGTGTGTCAAAGCTCTCTCTCCTTTCTCTTATGAGGACTCCAGTCAGTGGATTTAGAGTAGATTTCTAAGTCCAGGATGATCTTAATCTGCAGATCCTTAACTGCATTACATCTGCACAAACCCTGTTTCCAAGTAAGGTCATATTCATATTCACAGGTACCAGGGGTTAGAACTTGGACAAATCTTTTTGGGAGACACAATTGAAGTCACTACAATAATGTTGATTTCAAATCATTATTACTAGATTATACTTGAGCGTTATTGCTGTGTTATTTCTTAGGGTATTCACCTCAATACTCCTCATCCATTCACCACCACTAAAAATGGCAGGTGCACAGAGAAACAAGCAGTACACTGATTTGGACGTGGGACTCAGCCTGGCTTGGCCACTATCTTGGCCACTATCTGCTGTGTGACACTTAACTCCTGCGAGCCTCATTTCTTCACCTTAAAACGAGGAGTGACACTTGACCTTTACGTGTATTATACCCTTTACATGTTTTCTATGAATCTACAACTTCATGACTCGCTTCATGGCTCTGCTCACTTTTTCTTGACCATGCTGAAGTTTTGGCCTCTGGTCCTCCTGCTTTAAAATATTTTATTCCTTTTCTGAGTCAGTGGGGATGGTGGTGGTGGGGCCTTCCCTGACCTATGTAGCTGGATTCCTACTCCAAATCCTTGCATAGAGAGAAACGGTTTTATAGAGGAATGTTTCATTGGAGATGAAACAATGATACTTTGGCAGCTGGGGCAATTCTTTTCTTATCCTTACTGGCGGATTAGTCCCCAGGGGAAGTTTATTTAGCACTTGTCATTAAAGAAACGTGAGTTGGTTAGAAGCCAGTGTGAGCAAGTAGAGAGAAAGTATGTTTCTGATTCAGTTGAATTATAATAAAACAAGCACCTCTGTACAGTTTAAGATAAACTCAAATGAACTGAATGCTATTTATAAAAGCTAAAACCCTTATTAACTTGACAGCAGCATTCTTATTAGGCAAAGTGTGATATAACATAGATACAGACTCAAAATGGACATAAATGATGCCCATCGTATTTATTTATGACAAAAAATAATCAGCATTGTAAGCACTAGTGATGTTAGGTTTTCTGTTGAAAGTGATTCTTTCTCCATACGTCTGGGGTTTGAGTTCATGTAGCCAACAAACTCTGCCAGAGTTTGATGAGGTTCTCAAAGGTAGGAGATCCATTTAGTCAATGTAGGTGTCTATGAAAGAGCCAGAAACATTAGTCTGGCAGGGTACCAAAGGGAAAGAAATAATTGAAAAGGAGGCATAAAGGGAGAAGAAAGACAGCTATTAAAAAGTTGAATTCTAGTAGAATTACGAGGGTATTTTTACAGCACTCGGTTTATTTTTAGATGGCCTCCTCCATAGATAGACCCCCAACACAAAATGCATCGCAGAAAAGTACAAAAGAGCAATAGTCCTTTTTATGAGATCCTGTTCATAGGAAAAGAAAAAGAAGATTTAGCCAGCAGCAGGAATTTGTTCCACATAGCTTTAAATGGAAATCACTTTTAAAGCAGTTATGGAAAAATTTAGCTGGGTTCCCAAACAATATAACTTGTTCAGTGCAAAGTCTGATTCACGGAGCTTCTGCCGGCAAATCATTATTCTTGCACTACAAGAAAAAGGGTGTATTGTTCCCTGTTACAGAAGAGCTAGGGAAAAAGAACATGATAGTCAGTAGAGGAGCTAAAGAGACTTGATTTATAGATTATATTGACTCACTAGTGTGGAAAGAAAAAGTAACCCATATCTAATCTTTCAATTCTTCCTTTGAGGCATCTTTCAGATTGTGTACCTTCCTCTCCATGACTTCTGAATGTGTCTTCATGCCGTCCCCTCCCTCTTGTTCACCTGCGTTGCCATCATAGTCCCTCGCTCCCCAGCTGGTGTACCAGGTATCTGTCTGCGACACTCAGCCCCATTCCCACCTTATTCTGTGATCTCTTCTACAGCACAGGAACTGGCAGTGTAGGAACTACATTTCCCAGAACCCCTTGCCAAACAGAGCTTTGATTTGGATGCGATCAGTAAGAAGTCCCTGTGGGAGATTTGGATGGCACAGAAGTGTGTGTTGGGGCAGTGGCCTGCTGACATGCAGAGTTTGGAACCTAAAGGGTTTTTAGTAGCCTTTAAAAGTTCACCAATAGATACCGGAGGCTGCTGTGACCTGTGGGGAAGTTTCCTTGAATTTCTGACCTGCCTGGAGTCAATGTCTAATCCCTCGGTAGCCATTGGAGAAGCTGAGGCCAGCAGTGACCGGCCTGCCTCAACCTCAGCGACTCCTTTCCGTCACTCTCATAAGCACATAGTGACCCACATCAGATCCCTTCTTCCTTGGAGCGTTGAGGAAAGGTTCTATTTTTCTGATTGCTTACATCACTGCTCTCTGGAGCCCGGAAATCATCTATCACAGCTCCTTATTTTATGGATGAAGCTCAGAGAGATTAAGTGACTTGCTCAAGATCACTCGGCTCCTTAGTTATGGAACCAAGCCTGGAATCAATCTCTATCCTAACTTCCGGGTTGGCGCTAATTTCTATTGTTTCCTGCCTCTGTAGATGTGTATACCATCTCCTCATGTTCCCGCACATTTTTATACCCTATTTTGTTGTATCTATGATGCCAGCAGTTATCATTGTTTCATGAAAAAAAAAAAAAAAAAAACCTAAGAAAACTACCACCAAATAAACGGACTCAGTAAATTTTAATCACTGCAAAATTTTATGCTTGCTGAAAAAACTCTTTTCACTTTAATTATGGATTTTTAAATTATTTATTGCATACACATAAAAAATAAAATATAAGCAAAATAAATTGGGTGAGATATTTCTGAAACTTCCTTTCATGTAGAATATGACTCTTTGAATTATGTTTTTGACTCAGAGTTATTAAGCCTAATTATATATAATTCTGTATAAATAATATATATTAAATATATTATGTATAAATATTATAGATAATGGATATATAATAAATGTATATAATTAAATTACACAGTTAACATAATTAAATGTATACTTTATGTTTATATATAAATTATAATACATTTATTAAAAAATATAAAAACAATATATTGAAATATATTAATAAATAGTTTTAAAATATAAATTTCTATGCCATCAAGAGATAAGGTGAGGTCATATTTCCTTAAAAAATGTTAACTGTAGTTTGAATTTTGTGGGTACATTGTAGGTGTATATATTCATGGGGTATACATTACATATTGGTGCAGACATGCAATGTGTAATAATCACATCATGGATAATTGGGTATCCATCCCCTGAAGCATTTATCCTTTGTGTTAAAAAAATATGGAATATTTATGAATTTATGTGCCATTCTTGCCCAGGGGCCTTGCTAATCTTCCCTGCATTGTTCCAGTGTTAGCATATGTGCTGCCAAAGCAAGCGCAATATAACATTTAAATCTGTTAAGCAACTAAAATGCTGTGGTGCGAGACTCTTAAGTCATTTGGCAATGACATAGAACTAGACTTCTTTTTTTACTTTTGCTTCCTGTATGTTAAACATATATAATACACTGTCTCACCCATCCTCTTTCAAAACAAGTAGTTCCTAGGAATAATAAGAGTGGTCTGTAATTGTCTCTGAGGTTTTCTTGCAAGATGCTGACATGTGTCTTACACGTTGTTCTCCTACATGTAAGCATTGCTTGTGACATCACAACTGCCACCTGGCTGAAGGCAACTATAAGATGTCATAGATTCTAAGATACATCCCAATTTCAGAAATATTACAATAAAAAAATCGTGTGTCACAAAATTTATTCAATTTTTAGTTCTGCTCTGTTCATTTCTGGGTCTTCAGGAAGAGTGTATGCGTTTTCAAGGTATAGTTAGTAGCATATAATTATTTTTAGTGTCTCAGAATACAGGCGTACTTGGGGATTATTAAAATATGGTTTTTCCTTAAACTGAAACTTGTATCTTATGTATTCATAATGCTATTGTTTTAATGTAACTAATCACTATAAATTATGATTAATTTAATGTCTTTAAGGCATAACATATACAGCTTTAATTCTTGTTTGGACCCAACAAACATTTATTGTTTTCACATTACCAGGCATATTTGCGTCTCAGGAGATTATTAACTCTCATACTTAATAAGAATTCCTCTAACTTGAAAACTCAAAGATTAAGATTTCTGTGATATCTATGTGTAGATAGCAAGGCTATGGTAATGGAATTGGTAAAATCTAGTTTCGTTTGAGAAAAATAAGGCAGAAAACGAAATTGACTTCTTTGAGAGGATACACTTGCCATCTCTTCTGTTTCTTAGAAAATGGGTTTTTACTGTGCTTGTTCATAACCAGTACCTGCTTCTTGAACATGTGGCTGAGAAGAAAAAGTAGCCTAGCAGTCAGCAGGAACTTGCTAATACGCGAGAATGTTATAAGGAATAAAGTAATGCATACAAAGCATGTCACCTGCCAGATGTGTTTCCATCTGTTGCTCAGACTTTTATCTTATTTTCCCTCCAACCAATTATATGGTCTTTCCATACTTGGCAAATAGTAGGCAATCAATGAATGATAAGTTCCTTCTGTTTCCTGCTCTTGCTCCAAAGTTAAAGCAGGGCAAATACTTGGGTTGAAAAGATTTTCCCTTCTTTACAGCTTGCCTACAGTTTTGAAGAAAGTAGATGTAGTGGACTGAATGTTTATGTGACCCCCACCAAATTAATATGCTGAAATCTTAGCACCCAAAGTGATGTTAGGAAGTGGGGCCTTTTGTGGGGATGTAGGTCATGAGATGCAGAGCCTTCACCTATGGTATTAGTAAGAGGCCCCAGAGAGTACATTTTCTCCTCTGCTAGGAAAATTCACAGCCAGAAAGAGTCATCTATGAACAGAAAGCTCCCCATCGCCAGATACCAGATCCGCCAGTGCCTTGGCATATCTTGGACTTCCCAGTCTCCAGAGCTGTGAGAAATGAATTCCTGTTGTTTATAAGCCACCTAATTTATGTTTTTTTTTTTTTTTTAATAGCAACCCAAATGGACTGAGACAGTGTGTACTCCAAGTCACTCACAATCTCAGATTCACACCTGTATGAATGCCCCATGGAAACAAAGTCCATCATAGCACGTTTGGACTAGAATGGGTGCCCGAGACACTTTTGGCCTAAGGTTGCTATGCAAATCCACTTCTGGAACAAGGCAGCTCCAGGATTCTGGGAGACCTTCTCGCGGTAAGCAGATGTAAGATTTCTACAGGGACTCCGTGGGATTCACCAGAGCCTGTATGTGACACTTGTGACCTCTGCTTTGCTGGGGACCATGTGGCCACCCTAGCTGCTCTGTATTCCCCACAAGGATTCAGGAAGATGCCCAATGGTCACTCTGACCATCACAGGCCAGTTCTAATTGTTACTGTGGAAAGGACCTTAGGATATGTGAAAATTGACCATATGCTCCTCCAATTGTTCTTGTATACACATCATTTAACACTGGAAAGTAGTACAGTAGAGTGTTCATTATTTGTGTGGGTTTTCCAGCTAGCCAGACAAGTTCCAATGCTGGTTCTGTTACCTAGTGTCCTATGACCTTGATTAATTCACTTAACACTTCCATTTCAGCGTTTGTGATACTGGAAAAATGCCTGTCTCACAGGGTTTTTTTGTGAGGATTGAATGAGATATGTACATGAAATGCCTGGCACAGAGTAAGCACTAAATAAAGTAGTAAATAATAAAAAAGATGATAATAACTCTGGCACAGAGTAAGCACTAAATATGGAGAGCTATTATGATCATTGACAAACATGACATTTAAGACTTTTAATTCAACATCATTAGCTCATCTGTCTTATTGACACTTAATCAAGACTTTCTAAAGTGTGAGCTCATATTAATTTCCCAGTAACTCAGTTGTCTACTTGAGTTCATTTTCTTTCACCCAACTGAAACTAACTCCTGTGGCATGATTGATTTTGCCAGAGTGATTCTGCATATCCTAAACAGGATCTTTCCATCTGCTGTTCAACCCCATCTGTTCTTGCCTCCAGCTGATCCAATTTCATATCCAGTTGGTAGAGGGCCACCTGAAAAAAAACCTGCAGTATGTTCTGATGTCCTGAAGAAATCTCGAGAAAAATTCAGCATAAAGAGTTCAGTCACTTGGACACACTAAAGGCTCAATAAATTATTTTAGGGGAAATGGGGAACTTGCCATATGGTGATGTTTCTTGGTGGTGAAATTAGGTCATACCAAAGTTAGAACAAACAAGGAAAACTCGTGCCTAGCAGAGTGCTATGTGCAGTACAGACTCTTTGTACTCATGAACTGCTATTATTATGTGGGAGAACTGCAAATCCTTTGAAGGTGATAAATATTCCAAAGATGTATCACTTCATTTTTAATGTATTATTATTATTTTTATATTAAAAGTATGATATTTTAGATGATTAGAGAAACTAGGACGTTTACGACTTTAATTGCTCTTTCACAAAATATGCACTAGACTGCATTCACTTGAGCTGGAGTATCAGTGAACATTTATGGAGAAAGAGATGCTTCTCTGAGTGGTGTAGCATGGTGTAAAAGCAACAGCACTGAGCATCACCCCAAAATAATTTGCTTGTGCTTATTAGAAGCCAGATGTTGTCAGATGCACTTTGCCTTTATTGCCTTCATGTATTTTATCAAATTAAGAGACAATTTATTGTTTGATGCCCCATCATTTTATGTGGCACTTCCACAAAAGATGGGCCATTGATTTTAAGAATCATCCCAATTAAAATGTGAAGTGTGCCTATGTCATAGAATGGAAGAATATGATAATCTATGATTCTTTATACCATCTCCATGAGGGTCATTTTACATGTGAATAAATTGAAACTCAGTGATATTAAATGAAATGCCCAAGCCCCTTCCAGCTAGAAAACAAGGAAATCTGGATTGGATCCAATTTTGTCTGCTGCCTAAAATCTGTATTAACCTTGGGCTTCAATGCCCTGGTTCTGAAGTGATTGTAGTTCCAGAGATAGTAAGTACCAGTGAGCAAAGCTCTAGAATGAATTTGTACATCTAATGCTGTACCTGGAAGCACATCTTCATATCTGAAATAAGTACACTACACTCACCCATTTCTTCCCCTTTTTTTCCCCTAGTTTCTTTCCTCATTCCTTGATGATCTACATAGAAAATCATGTTTTAAACGAATTCCTTTTCTCTGTTCTGTATCCTAAAGGCTCACCTGTTTTGACAGTAATGTAGCTCACATCAGAAATCATGGGAATAGGATGAATGACTTTCTTTAAGGAAAACTTAAAGGTTTCTCTCCTTTCTTGTAGAATTTCTATTATTATAGAAATAATGGAAATATGCTTTATCTTTGATTAAATAAATGATGGGTTTAATGTAAGAAGTCACTGCGTTACTTGCTTCGGCCTGGAAAACAACTGGTCAGAAACCTCCCCAGCATTCTACCTTCTCATACTTTCTAAATCATCTCCTTCCCACCTTTTTGGGCTCTATAAGAATATAGCCAGCATCACAGGAGCTATCTATTTCTTCTTCCTGTGACTCTAAGAGCCCCAAGCTCAAAACCCAAAGCTTGGCAAGAAAAAAATCCTAAAGGTAAGTAACATATTTCAATCATTTTACCAATCTCTTTCCTCTTTCCTCCACCAAATACACAGAGGATATCCCCTGACGAGTTTTACAATCTAATTTGTTTAGTAGATCTTCTCGCCCACACTATTTACAGAAAAATATTCATTTACTCAACAAATTGTTCTGAGTACTTTTTATGTGCTATGCTAAGCACTTTACATTTACTATGTAAAACTTACACAACCACTTGGGTAAATTTGGTTCCTAGGGATTAACTGGATTGCAAGGCCACGAAGCCACAGAGTGCTTGACACCATGCATAGGGAAGTCAGATTGACTCAGAGCCCTTACTCCATCTGCCTGGGGCAAACAGAGAAAATTTTTGGCCTAGGATATTTTTCATCAACAGTGAGTAATTACTAAAGTTATTACTAGCAGGGATTTCAGCCCTTAAAATGTATTCAGCTTTTATCCTGTGTATAGTGAAACCCCATCTCTACTAAAAATACAAAAAATTAGCTGGGCCTGGTGGCAGGCACCTGTAGTCCCAGCTGTCTCTTATACACATCTAGATGTGTATAAGAGACAGCAGCCCTGATCACGCCACTGCACTCCAGCGTGGGCGACAGAGCAAGACTCTTTCTCACAAAAAAAAAAAAAAAAAAAAAAATCAGCTTTTATTTAAAGGGGATATCCACTTAATGATATTCTTTCTTATTTCTTGATGAGACCATAATGATGGTTAAAAGAACCAAGTGAATTCATTAAATTTTACTGCTATGGGAAATTCTGTCCACTTTTGTCCTGTGACTATTAGAAATGGATTTTTTTACACAGGTTTTTTCACTTCAAAAAAATTCCAAGCCCTTTTTATTCATCCCAGAGTTGTCTATTTGTTGAAGTAGCTTGCTGTTTGTATCAGTCAGTGAATTGAGTTTGAAGTCTCACTGAAATCTCTGATAAAATATTAGAAAAAACCTGGGGTATAAATGCCAAATGGCTGTTTTAGAGTCCCCATTAAATTTGAATTTGATAAGTCTATGGATCATATATATAGCATGCTATGACTTTTTACTTTCCATTCTCTGGCCAATATTAAACTGTAAATTGAAAGGAAATTCTTGGTCACCATCAAATTGATTGATTGAGTCATAAGCCAATCTTTAAGTCAAACTAATGTCAAATAGGACATAGAATTCTGGGATAGTTCCAGTTATAGAATCAGAATTATAGATTCTTAATTTGGAATAAATTATAGGATTATACTATCACTTACAAATTTTAAGTATGCATTGAACTAGGTTTTGTGTTTTCCTTTTGTGTTCCTTTTATTATTTCTATTAAGGAGCTCAGCCAAAATATCCAATTAATTTTTCCCTATCACTGTTAAGACATTTTCTTAGTGTTCTTGGCTTCAGTCTTTCTCTAAACCCATCCTTCACATGACTGGCATATTGCTGTTTATAAAACTCATATTATATCCCAGCTTGTAAACTTTTGATGGCCTTCTATTGCCTGGCTTATAGGAGAATGCCTACAACTCCTTAGCCTGATGTAAATTACTACCCTCAATCAACCCTCAAAGTTCTCGCCCTACTTTACTACCTACTATCCCTCTACAAAATCCAAGGAACCAAAGTGAGAATGGCCACCTTAAGGTTTCATGCAAAACCTTTTGCCTTTTTTCTTATATTTTACATCCTACCTTCTATCTTCAACACCCACCCCCCATATCATCTTTTTGAAAAACCTTTCTTAGCCTCCTCAGTACAGAGAGATCTCTGCTGCCCACCAACTCTCAGAGCACTTCTCTCTCTCCACCCCTTGTTTAGTGGTTGTCATCTCTTCTCTCATTTCTTCTCTATTTCATCTCTTCTCTTGATTTGCTGCATATGTATCTTCTCTTTTTATCTGGATTGTAAAAATTTTGTGAAAGATATTATTCCAGTGTTTGCAGATAGCGAGTGCAGGGTTTCTATCTTCAACAGAAATCTTATGTCTCTTTACATGTTTATTTTCAATTTTATTGGAGAATACTATTATCATACATCAGTGTGTTCTTTCTGAGGAACAACAATCCTAGTTTCTCCTCTCAAAGTACACTTTTACAATAATGAATTATTCTATTTAGAGCTTTGTTATAAACTTTCTTCAAGTTCTACCCAACTATATTAATTGAAGTTGTGAAATATAGTATTAGATGCAATTATAATGTAAAACACATCAAGTCTGAGTAGAGCAGAAGGGCTTGCCTCAATAAATTGTTGGGTCAATACTCCATTAACGACCAATCTGGTGCTAGTAAGAATGCTCGCCAGAAGTACTGCTCAGGATATCTATAAACTGCACAAACCCATAGAGACAAATATGTACATATTGTTTGCCTCTTTCAGTTTTCTTTTAACAGCTCAACATACATAATTGAAACAAGAATTATTTTTGTTTCAAAGGATGAAAGTAACTGTAACTATTGAATCCTAACATTTTTAATGCTTTAAAAATTAGGTAAATATTTGGTACATAAAATCTTAGACTCTATTTAAGTAGAATTTTACCTTCAGCACAATCCGTAGCAAGTAAATTTACCAGTACCTCGGAATACTGTAAAATTAATTTCCTTTCCATTACTTGAATCCAATACTTCCTCAATTCACATTAAGCAAAATTTCCTTCTCCCTGTCTGCCTTCCCTATATGGAAAGTGCTGGATGCCATTATGGTATCACGTGACACACTTCTTTTGTTTCTAGTGTCCCCCAGACAACTACTCAGAGCTTTCCTTTTCAGGCATTGTGTGACCACCATTCACTTCTCTTACTCCTTAAATATTGATTTGAGGCTCTGCAATTAAAAAAAAAAAGGAAGCTGGTAAAAGAGGCTTTATTTGGGTGATACTGTGTTTTGGGACAATTTTTTCAAGTATTAAGAATCGTATCATTTTATGACTAGAGAGGACCAAACTGAAGTTCAGGAAAATGACTGTCCAAGAAGATCCACAGTTACCTTTTTTGATACTCATATTGGTGATACAGACATGCCAAAACTCGTTCTTTCTGACAGGAGATTTAATGATAGGTACCATTTCCATATGGCCTAAACTGTTTGGTAAGCAGGGCTTATCAAAGCCCTGTAAGAATATGGTGAAATTCTGTAGTATTTGAACTTTCCCCCCACCTCTCCATACATTCATACACAACTCTACCATAGACTTGAATGAGGTAGCAAGGCTTACTAGCTTCTCAAGACCTCTTCATCACAGCCAGACTTGAGAGTAGAGTTTCTGGGTCCACATCTTACAGATATGTGCCCCACCTTTACTACTGGAAGACAACAAGGAAGGAAGAAATTCTACTCTCTGTGATAGTTTAATCTGAAATGCAAGCTTAAGAATTCCAGAAATTGGAAAAGTATTATTTCAGCCTTTTGAATAAAGGAGAGAGTACACAGTTAAACCTCTGAAGGCTTCACCAAGCCCCTCAAAGTGAATTTCTGCTAAATAGAATCTCGAGACACTAAACACATAATATTGGCATGAAGAATGTCTGGGTATTCAATAAAAGGTTTACTGGTTTATACAGATAAGCCATCCCCATACACCTTCTGAATGCCTTGATGTCTGCTAGAAAGACAACGCAAACCTTACTCATGCCAGGGAGACAGTAAAATAGCCTTCTTACATTGAGTTATTTGCTGCTATATTTATTTTTCTTTTTAAATATAACAATTGTTGGATTTTATAAATTAATACCAAAATGTCAAAATAAATAAAAGAGAACTTTACTACTTTTGCTCCTATTTTGTGAGAGTACCAGCTATGGCAGTATTTTCTTTGTTTTAAGCCATTCACCTATGGGCACATTCCGTAGCTTCAGTAATTTTTTTTTTTTAGCCCTTGCTTGCAAGTAATTAGTATTGATTTTTGCAGGTTACTGCTAATGTGTTTAGTTCCGAAAAGAAATCTAACTGTACCCCTCTCATCCTATAGTCCCTAGAAGAAAATAATATGTATAACTTCAGAGCAAATTGCAGTGGTATACAACTTCTTTAAGCAAAAATTAGGGGTGGGTGGCAAGTTTTTTCAGCGTGTATGGCTTCATACCTCAAAGGTAGTGATATGTTTTAACCTCCGCATTATTTCAATTCAATGTGCTGATATATGAAGTGTGATGGTAGTGGTTAATACTCCTTATGCTAGAGGAGTAAACAATGTAGAAATCTCATTTAAGAACAAGGCCCTAGGGAGTGACAAGAAATAAGTCTACCTCTTAAATCAGCACATTCAACTGGGTCGGTCATTAACAACATTGGCACTAATAGCTTTTAGCAGCAGGGCAGCTGCTGATTACAATTGGGTTTCCTGCAACTGTGGCTGCAGATCTGAAGCCTCCATTACAAAGGCAGAAAACTGGGGGAATGCACATGAATTCAAGGTAGAAGGGAAAAGCAAGTGGAGTGTGTAGACCTGGAAGAAAAGGATTCACAATTTTCCATATAGTTAAACACAATTTTGCATATCAGCAGATGGCGTCAGTAAAGGCAGTTGAATATATGGTTTGGAAAGCTTCGGATTATTGCAAAGCAAGCTTTATTATCCAGAATCAGCTCAAGAAGCTAGTACCTACTGTAGAAGACAAGGTTTCCTTCTGCTAAAATATATTTTCTGTACCAACTCTTGTTTCTTGCAGAGTTGACAAATAGCAAATAAGAGTAGAGTAGTAAAAGTTATAATAAGAAATTTACATATCATTGTTTTTCTAGGTAACAAGGCAAAAAGCTCACACCTTAAATGACAGCCATATTTTTGACTGAAAGTGTCTCAGCGATGTCATATACATCGCAATGATAATCATCAGCATCCAACTTTGAAACATCCACTTGGGATCATATTAGTGGGGCAGTATGAATGATCAGGGCACAGTTCCCTACGGCAGTATTAATGATGCAGTGGAATCAGTCAAGGACAGTTAACACAGCTGATGTGGGTAAATAGGGTGGATAAAGGAACACGAGATAAACTGTTATTATATACGAACATGTTGACATAATCTGGCAGGCTGACAAAATAGACAACACTCCAAAAATATATCTAGAAGTCAGATTAAAAATTTCAGTGGAAACTTGCAATACTTCCAACAGGGTGGGATTTTATATAAAATAGACTCTTTTTGGATTTATTCATGGGATTTCATCACTTAAAAAGTGAGAACATCTTGTTATAAAGAAGCTTTTCATGTAAGAATTTTTGATATGTATTTGCTAAAGCAACACCCAGATATGCCCACCTGGACATACACAACAGTTCCATTTATCTACTGTTATATAGAGCACTTGAAAGAGTCATCTAAATCTTCTTTCTTCATTTCTTTCTTTTTTTTTTTTATTTTTGAGACCGAGTCTCGCTCTGTCGCCCAGGCTGGAGTGCAGCGGCGCGATCTCGGCTCACTGCAAGCTCTGCCTCCCGGGTTTACGCCATTCTCCTGCCTCAGCCTCCCGAGTAGCTGTGACTACAGGCGCCTGGCACCATGCCCGGCTAATTTTTTGTATTTTCAGTAGAGACGGGGTTTCACCGTGTCAGCCAGGATGGTCTCAATCTCCTGACCTTGTGATCCACCCGCCTCGGCCTCCCAAAGTGCTGGGATTACAGGTGTGAGCCACCGCACCCGTCCTTCATTTCTTTATTTCTCATTCACTTTCATGTATTGGGAGTGAAGTGGGGAGGTGAGTACAAAATAAAGAGTTCAGTCACTTTCCATCATATTCTAGTCTATCTTCTGTACCCACCACTCCATAGAAATTGGTCTTGTCAAACCATAGAAGACTTCCATGGGACTAAATCTAATGGACAGTTCTCTGTCCTCAGTTGGAACATTTGGGGGACATTTCTTCTTTTTTTAAAAAAAGAAGAAATGTTTCTTGGCTTATGTGATATAACTTCTGATTTTCTTCCTTTCTCACTGCCAACCCCTTCATAATCTGTTTTCTTCCCCCAACAAAATGAATGCTTTTTGTTTTTTAATCTTGATCAGATTGTTTTACTCTTTCAGTTACTTCCAATAACCTTTAGTAGCTTTTTATTTCACATAAAATAAAACCCAAATACCTCATCATTTCCCTAAAGTTCAGCTTGATTTAGCCCCTGCCTGTCTCCACAATTTTATACTGCACCACATTCACCATGCTCTTCCACCTTGCCTTTCTTCGTGTTTCTCCTCAGCCGTTTCCTTTTTCAGGGCCTTTTCCTTGGCAGGTTCCTCCCCAACACCCACATTCTTCACACCTCTGAATCTTTCCTGGCATTCCAATCTCAGCTCCTAAGTTACCACACTGAAAGAACTTCTCCAGGACTGCCATTTCACATTCCTCTTGCCTCTTTCTGTCATGTTTATGTTATCCATAGCACTTATCACATTCTGAAAATATCTTTTTTATTTGTTTATGATTTATTGTTTTCCCTCCACTGGAATGTACACACCATGGGGACGAGGAACATGTCGGTCTTGTTGCCTTCTGTATTACCAAGGCCAGAAACATTGCTTGATACATAATAGGCACTCAATAAACATTTGTCAAGTAAAACAGATATTAAAATTTCAAGGCCTAAAAAATATCTAATTGGACCTAGAAAATATTATTCCAATGAATTGCCCCCTCAAAGTTTTATCTACTCTGAGAAATAATACATTTTCTTTATCACTTACTCTTTAAAAAATTTTTTTATAATTAATATAGTCATGTTGTTTAAAAATATAATAAAAATTCCTATTCCTGTTCATATTCCTGTCACAAATCTGCCCAGTAACTATATACTGCTACCTGCCATAGGTAACTATGCCTGTAGTATCATTTGTGTCCTTCCAAGATTTTTAATGCAAAGTTGAGCATACATGAACATATGTTATTTTCTCTCTCTTTTTTTAGACAAATAGTAATAAGCTAGACATATTAATCTGTACTTTTTTTCCATTCAACACTCTTTTAAAGATATTTCCACATTAGCACCTAAAGAGCTTACCATAAAACTCAGAAATGAAGGTACTGCAACACAGCCATAAACATAGACAAATAAATCAATGGGACAGAAAAGATAATGTAGAAATAACCCACAGTTATATGGTCAATTCATCTTTAACAAAGGTTCCTAGGGAATTCAATAAGGAAAGTCATTTTAAGTTTTTTCACAAATATTTTTGAAATAACTGAATAATCTAACAGGAATAAATTGATCCTTGCCTCACACCATATACACAATTTAATTTGAAATTGATGAGTAAAAACTCTAAAAGCTAAAATTACGAAACTTTTGGAAGAAAACATAGTAGAACATTTTTTATGAACTTGGGGAAGCAAAGCTTTTTTAGATAATACAGAGAAAGTGCTAACCACAAAGAAAATAAATTTAAATTGAACTTAATCAAAATTAAAGACTTCTCTTCTTTAGCATATTACCACTAAGAAAATAAATAGGCAGATCATAAAATCATAGACTGGCATAAAATTTATGATTCAAATATATATCTCAAAGGACTTAGATTCAGAATAAAGTACCTATATAACTCAATAATAAAGCAGCAACTAAAAAACAGACACATTAAACAGACATTAAACAACAAATTGAACAGACATTAAACAACAAAAGACATGCAATAACCAATAAGCAAATAAAACAGTGCCCAGAATCATTAATCATCAGGGAAATACAAATTAAAACCACAATGACAGATCACCGTACACCCACTGGAATGGACCAAATTAAAATTAAAACTCTGACTGCTGTACCAAATGTGGTAAGGGAAAAGCAACTGGAACTACATCATTTTGCTGGTGGACATGTAAATTGGTATAACTCCTTTGGAAAATCATCAGATTCTTATAAATTTAAACATATACCTACCTTACAACCTAGCAATTCCAGTCCTAGGGAGAATTTTTTAAAAACATAGGTATATAAAAAGATGCACACAAAAATGTTATAGCAGCTTTATTCACAATATTTCAAAGCTAGAAACATCCCAAATGGCCACAAACTGAAAAATAGGTGAATAAATTGAGGTGTGTTATTTAATGAAATACCATTCAACATGGACTAAACTCTAAAATATTTTTCTGATGCAAAAAGTCAGAACTTGAAGAGTATAATCTGTATTACTCTATTTCTATAAAATTACAGAACAGGTGAAATGAATCTGTTAATAGAAATTAGATCTACATTCTCCTTTGAACTGAAAGGCACTGATGACCTAGGAATTGGCGTGACAGAATTTTCTAGGTTGATGAAGATTTTCTCTTATCTTGATGAGTGTGGGATACACAGGTGTATGCATTTGTCAAAATTTATCAAACTGTGTGCTTAGAGTCTGCATTTTATGATGTAAAAATTACATTTCTATAAAAACACTATAATTAAATAAAATAACCTAAGGTATAAAATAATAACAATGTAAGTAACATTTAAATAAAAGGAAATGAATTTTTAAAATGAGAATCAAGATCTGGAATACAGAATTCATTACTTAGATGGGGTTGGAGAAAGGAAGATAAAGGTATATATAATGGGCACTGACTGGTAGACCTTTTCAGCAACGTTGTTGAAAAGCTGAAGTGAAAAAGGCACCATCAGGAAGGTGGACAAAACTAAAGGACTGCGTTTCCCATCGTACCTTTTTTCTAGTGCTGGTACAGCTTACAGCAAAACTTCAAGAGCTAGAACCATCTATCTGAGACAATTCTTTTCCCATTATACCACTAATGAGGTTTATGCTTTTCCTTGCTTTCTCACCTCTATGCTTAAAATTCTATGGTGACCTTTAAGTTGAATTACTCTTTCTTTTATCCAGAAACTGAAATAACGAGAGCTTTATCCCAAGCTTAAATTACCTGTAAACCAAATTGCTCTGTAGAACAGAGTGAGAAATGCAGCAAGAAACATCAAGAAACTGGATTCAATGTCTCCAGAATGCTACAAAAATAGAAGTTTTGCTTGACTTAACATTTATGGAATTTACCTTGAAGGATATTATTTTACTATCAAGCTACCTTCTCTTCCTTCCTCGTCTCTGAAGTAAGAATTATAACAATAAATAAAATGCAGAGTCTCCTAAGAAAATTAGATTTGCTCTAATTTAGCCTTTAAGCCATTTTGTTAATTGCTTTTTATTTTTTAAGGCTGCAAAATAAAACTTAATAAAGAAAAGGATTCTAATTAACCACTGGGAAAAGTGCACACAAGCTTAGAATTAGCATTGTTAAATTTTTGAGGAAAAAGGGAAGGGATTAAGATAGAATTGCATTTTTAAAAATAGAGATAGGGGAAACATCTCTCACTGACAGTGGCTCCACCTATTTCCAAATAATTCTGCTGTCTGCATCTCCCAACAGACCACGTCCTTCCTTTCAGGACACCCATGGGAGATCTAGCAATCATGAGTGCACGGGGCATCCATCACTTGACATTCATTACATCAGTCTTCTAAGACTGATGGCTGCATTTCTCTCTAAGGGAAAGCAAATATGATCAATTACTGCTCCTGCTCCCTTGTTAGTACACTATTAGCTTCTGCAACTTAGGGAGTAGGGTAAAATTTCATATAAATTGTATGAGCAGAACTAACATATTCTTGATTGAAGACTGTCTATTAATGGTGATTTCAAAGAGAAAGGAACTTTATCAATGAACATAGGACTGAGATACAGAGCCTCAAAGAAATTAGACCACCTTGATAAGAAATCAAGCAATTTAAGAGGACAATACTTGATGAAATAGGGATGCCTACTCATACCATCACAGAGCAAGCACACAGTAATATTATTCCTCTTTGTGGAAAACAATGGTTTTAAGACATACAGTCATGCGGGAATAACTGATTTTTTTAAAAAAAATTAATGAAAAATTCTATAACTACCAATTGTATACAGAAAAGATGATACAATGAATCCCCATAAACTCATCATTTAGATTCATTAATTTTCCAGCAAAAACAAGCCACATCTGATTAATTTTTTTCTTTGCTATTTTTAAAATTTTTTCATAAGTTATTGGGGTACAGGTGGTATTTGGTTATATGAATGAGTTCTTTAGTGGTGATTTGTGAGATCCTGGTGCACCCATCAACTGAGCAATATACAATGCATCGTATATGTTGTCTTTGCTAAAAATTTTTAAAACAAATCCCAGCAACATGTAACATCATACCTAAAATACTTCAGTATCCATCCATGCGCAAACATTTTCTCACAAAATAACAGTGATATTATCTCACCTCCGTATTACCCATAATGTCTTGGAATCATGTCTAGTGCATACTAAAATTTTTCTAATGGTTTCAAAAATGTCTTTTTCTGTTGATACGCTCGAATTAAGATTCAAATACTGTATTTGGTAAATCTCCAAAGTCATTTTTCTTTCTTTCTTTTTTAAATTTACAGCCGTGCTCCTCCTACTTCCCCTCTCCTTTTTTCCCATGCCATTAACTTTTGGCAGAAACTGTGTCAGTAGTCCTATTAAAATGTCCTTCCTTCTGGATTTCTCTGTTTGTTTCATTGTGGTGTCATTTAACTGCTTCCTGCCCTCTCTATTTCCTGGTGGCTGGAAGTTAGTGATAAAGGCTCAATTAGATTTAGGTTCAGCTTTTGACAGAAATGCTTCATAGATGGTGCAGCCTGCTTTATGTTACATTATCTTAAGAGAAAAAAAAATAAGTTCCAGTGTTCCAAATTCTAGTTATAATGAAAACCTGGTCCCTCTATTGTCTAGTTCTTTTTCAGTATTTTATCCAATGGATTTAATCACTGATGAACATTGCTTTGATCAGTTATTTTATTAACATTGCAAAATGGTGACTTTTATCATTTTTATACATTAACCAACTGCAATATTTCTATAAAAAGGGCTTTTCATCATCAAGTGATTATTTTGATTACTGAAAAATACAGCTTCTTTTAAAGTCAGAAAAAATATTTAGTTTTTTTTACCCTTTAATTATCAATTTTCAGAGCAAGTAGTTGGTACCTTAATGATTTTCAGAGGATTTTTTTTCACTTATTTATTTATTTATTTATTTATTATTATACTTTAAGTTCTCGGGTACATGTGCACAACATGCAGGTTTGTTACATATGTATATATGTGTCATGTTGGTGTACTGCACCCATTAACTTGTCATTAGGTGTATCTCCTAATGCTATCCCTCCCCCATCCCCGACCCTATGACAGGCCCCAGTGTGTGATGTTCTGCCTCCTGTGTCCAAGTGTTCTCACTGTTTAATTCCCACCTATGAGTGAGAACATGCGGTGTTTGGTTTTCTGTTCTTGCGATACTTTGCCAAGAATGATGGTTTCCAGCTGCATCCATGTCCCTAAAAAGGACATGAACTCATCGTTTTTTATGGCCGCATAGTATTCCATGGTGTATATGTGCCACATTTTCTTAATCCAGTCTGTCATTGATGGACATTTGGGTTGGTTCCAAGTCTTTGCTATTGTGAATAGTGTCACAATAAACATACATGTGCATGTGTCTTTATAGCAGCATGATTTATAATCCTTTGGGTGTGTACCCAGTAATGGGATGGCTGGGTCAAGTGGTATAAAGAGTTCCCAAGCAGAAACTGAACTGTAGGCTAACCATCTCCATTATTTTTAAAATTCTAGCTCAAGACCCAGGTTTCCAGAATAATTCCAATCTCAAATTCTCTTTTTTACCCTACATTTCCATGATTAATATGTTCTGTCATTTTTTCATTATATCAGAGTCCATGAAAAAATTAATAATTAAAACAATCAATTCCAAACAGCAATCACAGACCTTCCCATACATACCCTTCTTTCCCACCTTTCAGTTCACCTTGGTAACATTCTTTCTCCATCCCCCATCCTCAGAATGTCCCCCTCTCCCAAGCCCTCCAGCTCAGTAACACCTGTGTACTGGACACACTCCAAGGCAGGGATCCTGGTGAGCCACAGAAACCTTGAGATGCTAAAGACACTCTCTACTCTAAAGAAAATGGAGGAGATGAACTTCTCTTGTGTGGGTTGGAAATTCTGTTAAAGTAATATAAGAAACTACTGCTTATGCTGTTGCTTGAGACAATGTTAGTGAAACAGATCGTTGCATTTTTACATAAAATCACTTTAACCCTTTCACTGTATATTAAGCAATAACCACAACACCACTTATTAACACAGCAGCCAGAGTCTGAGAATATGTAAACACAAGGAAATGATATCTGGAGTGTATCTTTGGAAATAGGATTAAGAACTGCTGAAAGAGAGTACTGGTGAGCTCTCAACTGTGAGGCCAGTGGGCATCACTTGATTGTGTGACAGAGGCAGCCTGCGAGCCCTCGTGGGCATCTTTTGTACAAGTGCTTTTGTGCATACAAGCTATTCATGGATTGAACTCTTGAAGAACAACTCAAAGCATATTATATTTGTGATAAGCAGCACAATGGCCCTTTAAAAATGTCCACACCTGGATCCCTGGAATATGTGAATATGTTGTATTCCATGGTGGCAAAATGGACTTCGCAGACATCATTGTGGTTACAGACCTTAAAACAGAGAGACAATTGTGTGGGTGGGACATATTGAATCATATGAACCCTTAAAAGCAGAGAATTTTTGCTGGCTGGAAGAAAAAGAAGGATGTGGAAGAAGAGAAAGTCAAAGAGATTCCAAGCTTGAGAAGGATTCCATGTTTGTTGGCTCTGACATGTCAGGACCCACATGCAAGAACTAGAGTCTGGTTCCCTGTTGACAGCCAGCAAGGAAATAGGAATTTCAGTCCTACGGTCACATGGAACTGGATTCTGCCAACAAACTGAATGAGACTGGAAGCAGATTCTTTCCAAAGCCCAGCTGTTCATCATCTTGACATCATCTTCCTAACACCCAGAACAGAGAAACCAGTGGAATCAACTCAGACTTATGACCTATAGAATTGTGTGAGATAATAAGTTTGGGTTGTTTTAAGTCACTAAGCTTGTGCTAATTTATTATGGAAGCAAATTAATATTGCTATTGTGTCTATACTAGCACTTCATAAAAGGGCATCATACTCTCTAATTAATGGATTACCAATTGTTTCCTGACTGCAGACTATTTGAGTTATCACAGTGTATATGAGGAACTACTCTTTCCCTGCAATCCCTGATACTCTCTTCTTTCTAATCTTGTCCCTAAAATGTAGGACTACTATTTTAGCTATATTATTTTGTTCATTATTTTCTCACTTACATTATTACTGCTAGGTATATTATTAAAAAAAGTTCTAATTATTTTGCTTTGCTGTTACCCCAGGAATTCAATAATTGTTTGTAGGATGATTATTTATAGGATGAATATATATATATATATAAAATCATATCATTTATAGGATGAATATAGATCATTTATAGGATGAATATAGATTATTTATAGGATGAACATATATATTCAAATTTGAAACATTGACTTAGCAGTGATCTTCTGGAATACCTCTTGTTTGAAAGTTAGGAATGACATGCATTTTACATGGTGATGAGTTTCCCAATGGCATGTAAAAGTGCTATACTAAAAGTAATAAAAGTTTAATATGTAAGACTAATTGGATTCACAATCAATAGGTTATATAAAAGGAAGGTTTTAAAGGGCAAGGTAAATACTTTCTTTAATTGAATAATGTGCCTCTCAAGCTGTTCTCCACAGAGAGCGTAATCAGGAATGACTATTATTAAACCAAGCTAATTTCATCCTTCTGCAGAAAAAAAAAAAAAGAATGTTGAAGGAATAATGCCAAATGCAGTTACACCATTTTGATGGAGATAAATGCATAACAAGGTTCAGTCCTACAGGCAAAAAAGACCAGAAAAGACACCAAAATAATTTCATAAATGATGAAAATCATGTAACAAAAGCTTTCTAGATGAAGGGTTAATGGGATGTTACTAATGTAAATTTTATGCCTTGTTTAGCTTTTTCTTCTGGTGGAATTTTCCAGTGTGACATCCATATTTAATATCAGAGTTTCTAGGAAAATAAAAGAACTAGAATGGTATTTCACCTGTAAATTCCTTGGAAGATTTGGGGGGACTGAAATATCAAAGTCACATTAGAAAAAGTAATTAACTAAAATCCCTTTTGGGAAAGGCAAAAAGAAAAGTGAACCAGAAATAAAAATTATCTCACAGAGAACATTTAAAAAGTGCCAAACAGTAAATGTTAGCTATTGTTCCTGAAGACTTTGTCCTTTGAGCTTGTCGACTTTTTAGTCACAAGGCACTGCGCCATCATATTGCCCAAACAATTTACATCACAAAGGAACTATAATATTCTTTTAAAACGAAGAGAGGGTGAATTAATAAGAACCATTATCATACCAGATTCCTTCAATCTCAATGGAATGGCCAAATGCTAGCTGGGAAAATTACTTCAGACTTCTTAACTGCTATAATTGAAGTGAGATTTTCCTCCGTGTGTGCATGTGTAGAATACAAATATTTTAATTTCATCCGTTCTATGAGTAATATCACAGGACTGCTGTTTTACAGAACTAACATTGGAGAATTAAAGGGTGAGCTTGGGAGTGGACCATATATTTCTAGAGAGACTTTTTTTGCTAAGAGGTTCAGTGAGCATGTGTTCATTTCCTCCTTTTTCTTTCTCCAAGAACAGTAGGAGTCATCTGTGTTTCTGCCCAGAAGGTAACCCTGTTGGATGCTATCAACATAACTGTGAGACTATTAATGATTACATTAAAAAAATCTAGCTACCTTCTGCTTCAATTAGTTTCCTCTCCACTACATAAATACACATGAGGGTTTGCAGACATATGACTATCTTTTTCATCTAAAAAGGCTTTCATCTTCTCCGAGATTCTAGGCATAAACCATCCCATTGACTTGCCAAGAGACTGCATCAACTTCCTGGTAAAAAATGTGATGTTTTGGACTTCCCCTGGTGAGACTAGTTCTCCATAAAGGTAGTTTTCAGTAAAGTTATTTCATTAGCATGAAATCTCAAACTAATCATTCCTAATGCATTTTGACATAGTATAAGCTATGAGTCCATCTCTCATCCGAACTTGTTTTTTTTTTCTCAAATAGTGAAATGATTTGAAACTATTGTAAAATAGTGAAACAATTTTTTACCATCAACCGAGGATCAAATGTTCCCTCAGATTCTGTGTTTTATTTAAATTCTCCTTGCTTCTTAGAAGCCAGGTGACTATAATGTAATTTAATTTATTGTCTTATATTCTGATGTCTTTAATATATACTACGTGTATATTCCTTGACACAGATCTCTTAATAGATATGTGTGTATTATTAATATATGTTAGTCTACACCAGTAGAGCACCGTGATCCATTATGTGCTCACTTGCTTTGTGAGAAGGGGACCCAACTTATATGTGAAATCTCTTCCATTACCCGTAGCCAACTGAAATTCTCATATGAAACAAGCATTTTAAAAAAAGAAATATGTTGTCCTAACAATCACTTATCTTTTAGTGCTAAAGACTGACTCTGAGGGGCCTATCTCTGAGAATCAGCGAGAGCAGAGAGACGACCTGAGGCCTTGTGGCTGGGATGGCACCAGAGTGGCAGGATATTGAACGGATAGGGTGGGGAGGGGGCAGCTTAAAGTAGAATGAGTGGACACGTTGTGATTGTCTATGCAGGTCCCGTATTGACTTTTTTTTTTTTTTTAATTTTACTTTTTAAATTATTACAGTGTTTTGTTTTTTTCCTACTTATATAAGAACTCTCCACTTTACTTCCAGCTAACCTGTGCTTCTTCCTAACAGAATAGATGCATGCCTTTATCAAGGTAAATGATCTTTGAAGAGTTAGATGCTATTTTAACAAACTAAATAGTTCATATTTTTGCAAAAATAGATTTCCTTAAAGTAAAACATCAACAACAAAAAGTCCAAAGTGAGAAAGGAAATACTAAGTTACTCCCGAACACCAGCCTCCTTCCTCTTCCTGCAACATCTCAGACAGACTTGCCTTGAGCCTTTGGACTGGCCGCTCCCCCTATCTGGATGTTCTTCTCCCAAATAGTCACATGGTGAATCCGTGCACCTCTTCCAACTCTCTGATAAATGTCACCTCCTTCCTGAGGCCAATCCCCACAACTCTATTTAAAATTATAAGCCATCCTCACAACCCCAGGCTCCTTCACCCCCTAACATTGCTATTACTTGATTTTTTTCCTTCTAATCTACTCTACTTTGTTTACTGACACAGTACCTACTTAATGTTCTTATATTTAGTATTTATCAGCCTCTCTTTCCCCATTAGAATGCAGGTGCCACATGGAGATTCTTCTACTTATTCGATCATGTAGAACATGGTCTTCACTCAACAAGTATTTGTTGGATGAATAAGAAAAAGAATCAAGAATTTTTTTTTTTTTTTTTACATTAAGGATATCAAAAAGCATACAAATATAATCTGAATTATTTGGGTCAAGATTGCCAGTAAAATGTATGGGGATCATTGAATACTTAGGCTAAATGGATCTATCCAAGGATGGAGACAGTGTTTTCAAAGTCCTCTTTCCCAAGGGTTTAAGCACATTTGACAATCATACATTTATTTACTATAAAATACAGTAAAGATTATTTAAAATTTTTCAATTTGGCAGTTCCTCCCTAGGGGACACTGGGCTTCTAGGGAGTCTTCATGAGCCGAACATCAGTAATATTACATTTTCAAGAACTGTTGAGGCAATTTGAAACTCTGGATCTGAAAGCCATGATTTGGTGACACTGTGAAACTGCTCTTCTTGAAAAATACTGTAGTCAGATGGGCACGGTGACTCATGCCTGTAATCCTAGCACTTTGCGAGGCCTACATGGGTGGATCGCAGAGCTCAGGAGTTCGAGACCAGCCTGGGCAACATGGTGAAACTCCGCGTCTCTACTAAAAATACAAAAAAATTAGCTGAGTGTGGTGGCGGGCGCCTGTAGTCCCAGCTACTCAGGAGGCTGAGGCAGGAGAATTGCTTGAACTCGGAAGGTGGAGGTTGCAGTGAGCTGAGATTGTGCCACTTCACTCCAGCCTGGGTGACAGAGCAAGACTCTGTCTTAAAAACAAACAAACGAACAAAACCCCTAAAGCTACAGTCCACATTTTATTGAAAATTGGAGAACAAGACCAAGGGTACCTGTCTACTTCCTTGTAACTTTATCAATCAATTCTGAACACGAGCGCCTCTCTTGAACTTGACTCCCAGGCTAGTCTGATTCTTTTATTCTGCCTTTATGTGGCTCCCATACCACAAAAAGGGGAAAGAGGAACCCTGGTTCTTGCTTTTCATCATTAGAGTAGAACTTCAGTCATTCTTTGTTAGAGATTACTTTAGACAGAGTATTCAACCAGTCACATTATTGTTTCCAAATAAATTAGAAACGAAATTGGATATTGTAACTTTATAAGAAGATAAAACTGCATTTGAAATCATAACAATCAAAATAACATTTGTAACAACTTTTGATTTTGGTGATCTCTTTCATTCACTTATTCTAATGTGAAAAGACTGCTTTTTTAGAAAACCAACAAAATAAAAATTAATATTAAACTTTCTATTCGTATTGAACCAGCAAGTATGCATTAAATTCTGGGACATGAGAGAGGTTGGCTGAGACATATTCTGGCTAAAAAAATATTTCCATGGCAGGAAAGAACCTACTGGTTATATGGCAAGCTCTTTGACATATTATCTATTAATAATTTTGTCCTCAACCTGAACCCTGTGAGGTACATGTTATTCAAGTTATTACAGCTGTGTTTTTTAGTACAGAAGAGTGAAGATAAGGGAAAAAGTAGATTTCTTAAGATCACAGAGATTGTAAATCCAAGTCTACTTTGCCTATCCAGAGCTCTGAGCCCTATGATTTTCCAAAATAATATGCTTCTGGTGTGCTGAAAAATAAAATTATATTATTGATCTATACCTATATATATGTGAGAGAGAGATATATATATCAATTATATAGTTGAAGGTTTTAAAAAATTAAAACTAGATAGTATCTATTTAAGAAGAAGAATTAAATAATTAGGTTTAGCAGTACTTGGCATTTGCCATACAAAGTGCTTATAAGAAAATACATTCCAACATCCACATTTACTGTTTTTAAGCATACATTGAATAAAAGCACAGAGCTGCTTGAGATGAGTCATCTGTTCAGTCACATTTACAAATGTCTACCCAAAACAAAGCTGGCAGTTTCCAGTAAAACTCAATACGAGTTGAAGCCAAGACCTTGACTCAAAAATCAAATGTGACTGAATCAGAACCTCTCCAGCCTTCCTCAGCACCTCACGCGGGAATGACGAAGAGATTCGACATTCTAACATACGTTTCAAGTAACTGAGAACAAATAGGTTCTGTCTCTGCAGTGTAGATTTTCTCACTAGCAAACCATATTGTGTCTCATTCTCTATACAAATTGTAGCATAACGTACCAGAATACAATATGGAGCAAAAATAAATTTGCTAGTTGTGGAGCCAATAACTGATAAGAGAAACTGCAGCTGAAGACAAAAAAGAGAAGTAATGATGCAGAAAAGCTGGTCTAGGAGAAGGGAGAAGACAAACAGCAGGTTGCATTTTACATCCTGGTGGAGATGCATACTCAAAGGCTAAGGGAATTTACAGCTTATCTGGCCTGACCCTGCTGTTACTCATGGAGGATGAATTTCAATCCAGTTGTGCTGAGAGGGCTCGGGCAAGTTGTTTCTCTTTCCATATCTGATATTCATTTAAAAGCAGGAAATAAAAGAAAATGTACCTTTCACTATTATTGTGAGGATTAGCACTAGTGCCTAGCACTGAGTCTGGCACTGATGCAGGTTCTCAGTAAATAATAGCCTTTGTTATTTACAGAAGGGTAAACTGAGGGCCAGAGAGGAAAAGTAAGCTTCAAGATGGCTTGAGTGTGTGCTGAAATTGGAAATAAGGAGAGAAAACAGATTAATCTGAAATATGCCATGTCAGATCAGTATTACAGAGCTTTCCAGCCACATTGTACCTCATTTAGGTTCGTCCCAGGAAGGCAAGCTGCCTGCTCGTGCTGCCAGTAGTAGGTGGGAGGATTCTAGAAGTAAAGCTGTTCTCATTAACTACTGAATTATTTTTCTTTCCCTCCTGGTTGGCTGAGAACCTCTCCTAAAAGCCAAACCATTCTTCCCAGATCCCTGACAACTCAACAAAAACTCAACTTATTCTATGCAATGGGTTCATCTTGGTGCTTTAGAAAATTAAAGAAATGAGTATATCCTACTGCCTGCCTTTGAGTTTTCAATATTAGAAAGATAAAGCATGTGTATTCCTAACCGTAGTCAAAACCAGAATAAATTCTAGAAACACATTACTACAAATTTTAGAAAGAGAAATCCCATCTTCTTTGGGATAGTCAATAAGGACTTTATAGAAGTCAGACTTAACTGGGTTTTAAAGGATGAGAAGGAATTTCACATTAGAATGCTAAATCTGTTAACAAAGGAGATGCATTCTAGCAACATTTTTATGTGGTCTTAAATTGCAGTACCAAACAGAGAAGTAACATCGGAGGCACAGAAATTAATTACAGATGCCAGGTAAGGGCAGAAAACATTAGATGATGGGGACAGGGTTTAGACACAGGGAAGTGTCATTAGTATCAACCAATTTATGTCAAATCTAGAGAATGAGTGCAAATATACATATGGTAGTCTACGGGAGGATAGAAAGAATAAGGTAATTTGAGGAGGAGGGAATGCAGTAGATAGTTGCCAAAGATAGTGACCAGCAATCCCTTTTCCACCACGATGCATGAGAGATGGAATTGATTTCTCCTCCCTAGAATCTTGGCTAGCCTGTGACTTTCTTTGATCATTATAATGCTGCAGAAGTGATGCTGCCCTTTCTGGGCCTCAATGTTATGGGTCCTAGAAGTTCCTGCTTTCACTTTCCTGGATCTCAGCTAACAAATTGCAAAGAGGTACAGAATATCCTCCAGTATCCTACAGAAAGAGGCCATATGGAGAGGCCAGGACAATGGGACATCATATATAGAGAGAGAGGAGAGGGGAAAGGAGGGGAATTGAGGTATCCCAGGAGAGTCAGTGCCAAGGTCCCAGACGTGTCAAGTCAACATTTATTTACAGAGAATCACAGAAGTCTCAAACTACTTTTTAGTTTTATTTTTTTAAAAAGAAAGTGAATAAATCACTAAAGAATGAATCGCAAACATTTTTTGAGTACTTCCCATATGACTGGCAAGTGTTAAGGGGGCATCAGTGAAAGCTTGATAAATATTTGGCAACCCAAACTATCTTTTATTCATGATTTAATGCTTAACTCAAACCAACTCTTAGAGAAACTGTCCTGATGCTGACATTACCAACTAGGGCATATTAGTAGCTCTCACTTTCTAGAAGGTTTCTAGAAAACCTGATATATCCCCCCATCATATAGTGATCTGTTTGTTGGTCTGCCTTATCTGCTAAAGTCAACCACATATGCACAGAGACCAATAACTTTTATCTTTAGTATACAGCAGGTGCTTACTAAGAAATATAATCACTTTAAGATTAAGTATTAGGCACTTGATTGATGGATGGGTGGGTGGATGGATGGATGGATAGAATGACTAAGTGCTCTGAGAACACAGTAAAAACTTAAAATTTAGCTTTAAATTTTTATTTTTAATTTCTATGTGTACATAATATTTGAACATATATATGGGACACATGCAGTATTTTGATACAGCATGCAAGGTGTAGTGATAAAATCAGGTTAATGGGGATCTTCATGTTCTTAAACATATATGATTTCCTCCTCTTCTTCTTCATTTTTTTTTTTTTGAGTCAAGGACCTGCTCTGTCATCCAGGCTCTAGTACAGTGAAGTAATCACGGCTCACCACAGCCTCAATCTCCTGGGTTCACGTGACCCTCCCAGCCCAGCCTCTCAAGTAGCTGGGACCACAGGTACATACCCTCATGCCAAGCTAATTTTTAAAAAACTTTTTATTCTTTTGTAGAGATAGGGGTCTCTCATTATGTTGCCCACTATGGTCTCAAACTCCTGGGTTCAAGTGATCCTCCCACCTGAGCCTCCCAAAGTGCTAGTATTACAGGCTCGAGCCACAGTGCTCAGTCATATATAATTTGTTTGTGTTAGGAACATTTCAATTCCACTCTTCTTGTTATTTTGAAATATACAATAAATTATTGTTAACTATAGTCACCCTATTGTGCTACCAAATACCAGATCTCATTCCTTCCATCTAATTGTAGTTTTGTACTCACTAACCATCACCTCTTTATTCCTCCCTCCCCACTACCCTTCCTAGCATCTGGTAACCATCATTCTACTCTCTACCTCCATGAGATCAATTGTTTTCACTCCCACTCATGAGTGAGAATATGCAATATTTGCCTTTTGGTGCCTGGCTTATTTCACTTAACATAATGACCTCCAGTTCCATCCATGTTGTTGCAAATGACAGAATTTCATTCTTTTTGTGGCTGAATAATATAATATTCCATTGTGTATATGTACCATATTTCGTTTATCCATTCATATGTGGGTAGACACTAAGGCTGCTTCTACATCTTGGCTATTGCAAATAGTGCTGCAATAAACATGGGAGTGCAGATACCTTTTTGAAATACCGATTTCAAATTCTTTTTGATATATATTCAGCAGTGGGATTGCTGGATCGTATAGTATTAATAGCTCTATTTTTAGTTTTCTGAGAATCGTTTATGCTGTTTCCCATAATGGCTATACTAATTCACATTCCCACCACCAGTGTGCAAGTGTTCCCCTTTCTCTGCATCCTCACTACCATCTGTTATTATTTTATCTTTTTGACAAAAGCCATTTTAACTTGGGTGAGATATCTTATTATGGTTTTTATTTGTCTGGCTCTGATTACTAGTGATGTTGAGCATTTTTTCACATACCTGTTGGGCATCTGTATGTCTTATTTTGAAAAAATGTCTACTCAGCTATTTTCTCTACTTTTTAATAGAATTATTAGTTGCTTTTTGCTATTGAGTTGTGTTCTTTATATGTTCTGGTTACTAATCCTTCTCAGCTGAATAGTTTGCAAATATTTTTTCCCATTCTGTAAGTTGTCACTTCACTTTGTTGATTGTTTCCCTTGCTGTATGGAGCTTTTTAGCTTGATATAATGCTACTTGTCAATTTTTGCTTTGGTTACCTGTGCTTTTAAGGTCTTACTCCAGAAATGTTTATCCAGACCAATGTCCTGAAGCATTTCCCCCAATGTTTTCTTTTACTGGTTTCATAGTTTCAGGTCTTACATTGAAGTCCTCAATCCATTTTGATTTGATTCTCAAGAAAATACTAGCAAATCAAATTCAACAACACATTAAAAAGATCAGTCATCCTAATCAAATGGGACTCATCCCAGGGATGCAAGGATGACCCAAAAAATGCAAATCAGTAAATGTGATAGATCACATCAACAGAATGAAGGACGAAAACCATATAATCATTTTAGTAGATGCAAAAAAAAAAAAAAAAAGCATTTGATAAAACCCAGCATTCCTTCATGATAAAAACTCTCAACCAATGGGGTACAAAAGGAACATACTTCAACACAATAAAGGCTGTATCTGACAAACCCACAGGTAATGTCATACTGAGCAGGGAAAAACTGAATGCCTTTCCTCTAAGATCAGGAACAAGACAAGGATGCCCACTTTCTCCACTTTTATTCAACGTAGACTTAAAGTCCTAGTCAGAGCAATCAGACAAGATGAAGAAATAAAGCTCATCCAAATTGGAAGGGAAAAAGTCAAATTATCCTTGTTTTCAGATGATATAATCTTATATTTAGAAAATTCACTCCTTTAAGTTGCAACTAGTTAATCAAGAATGATATTGGGTTGGACATTGTGGCTCACACCTATAATCCCAGCACTTTGGGAGGGTGGATCACCTGAGGTGAGGAGTTCGAGGCCAGGCTGGTAACCTCAGCTACTCAGAAGGCTGAGGCAGGAGAATCACTTGAACCTTGGTGTTGGAGGTTGCAGTGAGCCAAGATCACACCATTGCACTCTAGCCTGGGCAATAAAAGTGAGGCTCCATCTCAAAAAAAAAAAAAAAAAAAATCGCATCATTTATCATTATGATTGAGAGGAAGCTGTTGGAAAGCAGAAACAAGAGGAGATTCCAGGTCTGGATTGTATTCTGCTTCAGAAGATAACTGGATTATGAGGTGAGACAAGTGCCCTGATGCTCATCAATGTAGGGTTCTAAGAACAGAGAAAAGACAGCTGTGGACGTAGCTTGGTGTGGGAGGTGGTGAGTTTAAAAACTGAAGCAGGGCTGGGCTTGGTGGTTCACGCCTGTAATCCCAGCACTTTGGGAGGACAAGCCAGGTGGATCATTTGAGGTCAGGAGTTTGAGACCAGCCTAGCCAACATGATGAAACCCCGTCTCTACTAAAAATACAAAAATTAGCCGGGTGTGGTGGCTCGTACCTGTAACCCCAGCTATTTGGGAGGCTGAGGCAGGAGAATCGCTTGAGCCTGGGAGGCAGAGGTTGCAGTGAGCCGAGATCGTGCCACTGTACTCCAGTCTCCTGTCTGAGTGACAGAGTGAGACCCTGTCTAAAACAAACAAACAAACAAACAAACAAACAACAACAAAAACTCAAGCAAGAGAGAGGGTGAGCACTTTGAAGGTCATGCTCAGGGCCTCTGAGTTTTATCTTAGATGCAGTGTGAAGTCTTTGGAAGGTTTCACAAGGAGAGTAATCTGGTAAGATTTTGTAGCATTGTGGAGTAAACTCTCCCACCCAGAAGAGCACCAGGGAGTGGTATTTCTATTCCAGTGTGATTGTACACGTCTCTCTGGAAATACCTTGGTAAGTAGATGTCACCACAGTTTTGATGGCTAACAGCTGTTTTTAAACCATGAACAGCTTGGCTTTTACAGAACCTATTAATTATCAATTTATGAAAACAGACCATAATGTACAAAAATACTCCAAGTCATAGTAGTAGATGCCTTTATAGATCTGGCAGCTTTTCAAGTCAGTGCTTCTGGTATTTACAAAGAGCTAGATGCACAATCTGGAACTAGACTAGATCACAATTCATCTAAGAATTTGGTAATAAATTGAAAAATTCAGAAGGGTTGCCTCAGGCAATGGTAATATGGCTCCATTGTCTTACACTATTACGAACACAGTCAAAGCTGCTGCTAGCCGTGGAGGAACTTACGTTCATATTCTTTCTTCAACTTAAAAAGACAGACATGTAAATGAGTCAAAGAAATTAAGTGCAGGCAATAGGGAGAATAAATTGGAATTGTTTCCCTATTGTGGAGAGAGCTCTGTGGCAGATTACTGAGTATAAACAACACAGAGTTCTTGTGAGATCAGGCAGCTGTCTCTGTGTGGTTCCTGCAGACAAGTATTCACATTAAAGCATCCACTTCTCTAAATGGCAGTAATTGGCCCCCAGCTGATAGTCTCAAAGCAGGCCAAGAAGTGGGAGTTAAATGGAGTGGATGGAAACAAGATATAGCCTTCCAGAGCCAGGTGGAAACTCCCTTTCCCAGCCCCAGAGGAAAACCAGGGCTGTCCTTTGTTTCATACCATTCTTGCCTCTTGAGGTTTGAAATACATTACTATCTCTAAGGTCAGCAACTCTCCCAGTCTGTGACTGGTAGAAATGACAAGGCAAGACTCCCTAGAAGAACACGAGTGGAGCCTCTGCCCAGCAGAGAACATGTAGTTTCTAACCTTTTCCCTGAGGTACTACCAGCAGGTGCACGGGCAGAGTGACCCACAATGCCCAGTTCATCCAATACCCAAGTTTGCTGGCTACATTTCTAGAAATACAAAACACAGGGTTGTGCTACATGGACCCTGTCCCCCAAGAGCAGAATTAGGCTCTAGGTTGAAAAACAATGGACTAATCACAGAGAAAGAGGTCATATTTTTGGGGGCATAAGGTTTTTGTACTGGCTAATTTTTGCTAAATAAAGTCAGAAACTGAATTTCTACTTTTAATGGGTGTTTTCTTTTCAGTTTCTCAGTAAAAACATTTTTAAGCTGGTTTGGTCCCTTTCTCTCAAATAACTATAGGAATGTGAATTACAGTACTTTTCCTCTAAAGCCATTTTACAATCTAATTTTCACAATCGTAGATTTTTCTCTTGTTCATTATTATCCCATTTGTATCATTTCCTTTGTCTGTTTATTAGGTTTCATTTCAATTATTTAGACTATTTATTATAATTATCACTATTATTATTGTTGTTTCCAAATAGTTATTTTTTCTATCTGAAGTGAGGGTTTAGAGAAGTGAAAATTAACCTACACATTACTGTAAAAGTGCAGGTTGATAAAACTTCATAGAAGTTGCCAAAGACTGTATACCTATTTAACATGCACAGATATCATATATGTTTATAAGAAGTAAATATACACTAAAGTATACATGATATATAATAATGATACATAATATTCTCTCTATATTTGAGAACTCTTCTTACAAATCTTAGTTCTCCCAATTTGTAAGCCTTCTTTGAGGTGATAATAAACAGAGCACACATCCCAGACTTTGTACGAAATATTTTGTTTTCCAGTAGGGTCATTTGTCACTTTCCAGTGGGGATATGTTCTGAGAAATGTGTTGTTAGTTGATTTTGTCATTGTATGACCACATAGAGTGTACTTACACAAACCTAGATGGGATAGCCTACTACTCACCTAGGCTATCTGGTACAGCCCATTGCTTCTAGGCTGCAAACGTGTACAGTATGTTACTGTACTGAATACCCCAGGCAAATGTGACACAATGGTGAAAAAGTAACTATTTGTGTATCTGAACATGTCTAAACATAGGAAAAGTACAGTAGTAATACAGCATTATAATATTTTGATACTACCATTTATTGGTCCATCATTATGAAACATCATTATGCAGCACATGACTGTACTTGCAGTGAAGGTCCATGGGTTCAAAGCTTTTAAAAGACCTTTTCTGATCACTGAAGCCCACAATGATTTCAGTCTTGTCTAAATGGCTGAAGCAATTTTGTCTCCTCCATATGCTATAGAACTTGCTAAGTTGAAGTATGATGATGATGATGGACTAAGGCTCATGGCAACAAATGTAAGGAGATCTATACATCCAAATGAGGCGTGTCCTTCAAAGGAGACTTTGTGGGGAGTTAGTCACTTTTTCTTTTTCTTTTTTTTTTTTTAAGAGAGCTGCCTTTGCTTAAAATGCTTTTCTGTAATTCTCTTTTTAAATGGCCTTAAGTTTACGGTTCTTATTTTATGCTTCACAGTGTATGAGTCAAAAAAAAATCTCATTTCATACTTGCAGTTGGGTCTTAGTCTATAATGGCATTCCTTATCATGATCAGCCACCTTATTCAGCTGACTTTGATAAAAATAACTTTGGGAGGGCTCCCAATATCAAATCTCCTGTCAACGATGAAGATTTTTATCCAGCACATAGCATATAATAAATATGTGATGACAGAATGATTGAATCTGACACTTGGAAGCATAGTCAAAATTAGGCACTCCTGGCTCAAAAAGTGGAGTTTAAAAATTGCCACAAGCAATGGCACTATTGTCTTATATTATTCTTATTTAATTTTGACACATACTATATATTTATTGTGTAAAGAATTTATATCTTCGATTTCTTTTGTATTCATCCACAAACACCCATGGCTGAGGCCTGTTAAGTATTTTCTCTTACTGCATATATCATACTGTGTATAATTTCCACTGAAACATTTAACTGCAAAGACTAGGAAGAAGAGAGGAAAAAGTATTCTGCCTCAACTATAATATTGAGTGATGTGCAAAAACCTTGATAACTTGACCCAATCTCCTTTTCAGGCTAATTTTCTGCCTTAGTAATGTGTCTCACTCTAGACATCACCTTTGAAGCATAGAGGTTTACCCATAGCTTTGGGAAGACAATTTCTGCTCTCATGCATCTGAGCCTTTACTCAGGATCTTGTCTTTGCCTGAAATTATTTCCCTCCTGTAGCCTGACTAATGACAATCTATACATCTTCCCAAATCCTGCACTAATTGCATGTATTTGATACAGTCTTTTTGGAACTACTGAACAGGAGAAAGATTTCTTGCTTTTTAAAAAAATGTAATATACATTTTTACAACGCTTTGTAGACATAACAAATAGCTCACATATTATAATTACTTCTCATGTCACACTGGAGACACAGATTTTGGAGTTCCACAGCTGGGACCACATCTTCTTCCCAACACACATCCAGTACCTACCTCCCTGCATGATAAATGTTACAATTTGCTACATGATTGCAGGATGAATGCCTACAAGATTGTTGGTGGCACCTAACACTAGTGTGCCTTCTCCTCTACCCCTCACCTCAACCTTTACCCACCACCCCCCGCCCCCAAAAAAACTTCATCTTTCCTCCTGGAGTTTCCACCAAGAAAACAGAAACTCTGCTAATATATTCTGGAAGTAAATGTCTACCATTCTTTCTATCCTTCTAGTTGCTCTTCCCTGAGGAGATGTGACTCACAGAACTGCTAAGAGCAGAACTCTCTTATTCTCACGTCTGAAAC
Organism: Mandrillus leucophaeus; assembly: GCF_000951045.1. Lineage (NCBI taxonomy): Eukaryota > Metazoa > Chordata > Mammalia > Primates > Cercopithecidae > Mandrillus > Mandrillus leucophaeus. Next base: position 826,440 of record NW_012108786.1, on the reverse strand, counting down.
TCTCCTTCTTTCTCTTGCTGTGTGGCACATGGGTTATAGGAAGTCCTGGGGTTTTACGCTGGCTGCTTTTGCATGTGTAGGCAGGTGAGAGAAGGTGAGCTTCAGCAAGCTTACCATCGTTTATCTTCTTTGCTTGTGATCAAGTTGGATAAATTCAATATGGAGGGAAACAAGGAGGAAAACATGGTTAGACTTCATCAAAGATCCTGTGTGTTGGGCAATAATGTGAACACTCTCAGATAATATGTTCAGTGTTCATTCTCTGCTCTCCTTTTTCCTTCCCCCAAAATCGATTCCTGTAAAGTAGCTGAAGAGAAGATACCTTTATCCCCACGTCCAAGATAGTCTGATTTGTCTAAATCAATCATGGTAAATCCATTTCCCTTGTCAGGATTTAGGAATGGGTGTGTGACCCAATTCTGGCCAATAAAATGAGAGGGAAAGTCACGAAAGGCTTCCAGGAAAGGTTTGGTTTGCTTACTCCTAAGTAAGAGTGGAGTTTCTCTTTTTCCTCTGAATGTTTGTATGTCTAGATGTTACATCTGTAGCTAATACAACCGTCTTACTTCCAGCGCAAGGATGAAGCCAATACATAGAGGACAAAAACCCAGAGAATCACTGAGTTATATCTCTAGAGCTCTGACATCCTGGAGCAAATCTACCTCTGAAGAGCTTTTTATTTGAGATGAGAAATTACCTTACTTTTATGCCAGTTTTATTTGGTGATTTTTGTTCCTTGTAGCCAAAACTATGCTAATTGACCTACTAATAAAGCTGGTACTGTATTTAATTTCTCATCTGACTATTGGATCTATTTCTCAGTTGGCTGGTATCCATAAGGGAAACTGATATAATTATATTGCTGAAATTTGCATGCTCCTTTTGCCAAACCTACTCAAGTTACACTATCAACCTTGCAAAAAGTCTTGTGAAATGAAGTTCTCCGTGCACTGTGACAACAATGTATTTGGCAGAAGTATGGTTAATATTTTCTAAAGGAACACATTATTCATTATCTATATGTCCTACTAATGCATTTTTAGTTTAATTTTCTTTGGTCTAAGTGGGAAGACAAGTTACAGCTGTATTACCACAATAGAGGCAGGAATATAAAAGTACTCAGAGTAGCAACATAGTGTTATTTGAAGGGTAATTATTGAGACTGAAGATTTAAATAACTTCTTGGTATCATTACCATATTCTTCAGTTTATATTGAAATTTTTAATCTATCTGTTTTAGTGTTAGCATTTTGATGAATAGTTTTTGTACTATTTGGGAATGAAAGTAGGAAAAAAGATCTAGTCTTCATAGCTCAAATATGTATCTCTTCACCTTTACTAATTTATGCTGGAACATCACACAAAAGATATTTCTCAGAATAGATATGCATCAAAAATGTTGGGAGATTGCATTATATTACATTCCTCTATTCCAGATTCATAAGGCACATTATTCTATCCAGAGCTCCAAGAAGTCCTAAAGTGTAAAACAAAATTATTTTAATTAGTGTGTCTAAAATTTATTTTGACAAAATACCTATTAAAATTCCATGTAAGTAATATTTTATGAAACACATTGCAGGGGGTGCTGGCAGAGGATGGTTGTTATCGAACAGCTTAAAAACCCTCAAACGTAGGGTTGTACTGAGTACAAGTCTTAAATACCTTCCATTTTTAGGTACCTTTTTTTTTTGTTGATGGTGAGGAAGAACATATTTAGTTGGTTCAAAGGGAATCTAAAATGCAATATATAGAATTAAACAGGTATTCATGAAACAAAGTTGAGAATGTTTTTTAAAGGAAGACTAAACTCTAAAACCATTCGATATAATACACTATCATGAATAAGCACAGGTGTCTCCGACTTTTTTTTTTTTTTTTTACAAAAGTAACCATGTGGGTGAAATTACGGGGGACACTGATGTTCCATCAATGAGAACTGTAACAGGAGAATGTGATTTGTAACTTACCAGCAAGTAATTTGACAGCATGATATCAGGATGGGACTAAGAAAGAACTAGTTGAGAGGGACTGACACTCAGAGAAGAAGCCTGAAGACACAAACTTTAAGATATTTCTGGATTCTTTATCGATTAAATTATTGAAACTATCTCCATGATCTTGATCATTAAGTAAGTAGAACATTCAGTTGTCTAAGACTCACTCTTTGTTAATGGTAATAAAGAGAATGAATGAGACAAAAATGGGAGGTCATAAAAGCCTGAGTTGCTCCATGAAACAGCTGGACCAGGGGCATTTTTAAAGATGTTAGAGAAATGAGCTGCAGGAGGGCATCAGCACGAAGCTTTTACAGACTAATTGTCTC
>NW_012108786.1:776004-822524 GCF_000951045.1 Mandrillus leucophaeus | reverse complement strand
GCTAGGCAAGAATAAAGACGAAAATAATAAAAGCTAGAGTGGAGATAAACAAAATAAATTATAGAAAATAATAGAGACAGTCAACATAATCAAAACTCGTTCTTTGAAAAGATCAATAAAGTGAACAAACTGTGAACTAGACAAACCAAGAAAATGAAATGGAAAAGACTCAAACTACTAAAATCAGAAATGAAATATGGGGTATTACCATGAACTTTACAGAAATAAAAAACGATGATAATGGAAACTCTAAACAAATATATGTTAACAAATTAAACAAGATACAAAGGACAAATTCCTAAAAAAATACAAACTACCAAAACTGACCCAGAAAGAAATAGAATATATTAATAGCCTTTAACAAATAAGATTGAACTAATATTAAAAAAAAACACTCATAAAGAAAAGTATAAGCTTTACTGGTGAATTCTACAAAACAAACTCATGAAATAGAAAAGGGGATGTCCCAATTCATTCTATAAGGCTGTTATTACCCTCATGCTAAAACCAGAAAAAGACATCACCAGAAAAAAATCAGACTGAAATCTCTTATGAATTGTGGTATAAAAAACTTCAATGAAATGCTAGCAAATCAAATCCAGCAATATATGACAAGGATCATACCTCATGAATAAAATGAATTTATAAGATTGGTTAAACATCTGAAAATCAGTGACTCTAATATACCACATTCATGGAATAGAACTAAAACCATATGGCCATCTCAATAAATACAGAAAAAGCATTTGACTAAATTCAACACCCTTTAATGACAGAAACACTCAACAAGTTAGAAATAGAAGGGAATGTCTTCATCCTGGTGAAAGTCACCTAGAAAATAACCACAGCTAATATCATACTTAACGGTGAAAGACTGAATACCTTCCCCTAAAATCAGGAACAAGACAAGGATGTGTGTGCCTATCACTTCAATTAAAAATTTTATAGGAGGTTCTAGTCGTGGAAATTAGGCAAGAAAAATAAATTAAAGACACCCAGATTATAAAAGAATTAAAACTCTTTATCTACAGATAACAGGATCTCGTATATAAAACATCATAAGGAATCCATTAAAAACTATTATAACTAATAAATGAGCAAAGTTGCAGAATAAAAGATCCATATAAAATAACCAATTGTATTTGTATACACTTGCAACAAATAATCTAAACATAAAACTAAGAAAAAATTCCATTTACAACAGCATCAAAGATAATAAAATACTGAGGACTAAATATAGCAAAAAGGGCACAAACCTATACTTTAAAAACTGTCAAACGTTGTTGAAAGAAAGCAAAAATCTGAATGAATGAAAACATATCACATGTTCATAGATCAAAAGACTTAATATTGTTTATATGGGAATACTCCCTAACTTGAGGTCTGATTTAATGCAACCTCTATTAAATCCCCACCTGATTTCTTTGTAGAAATTGACAAGCTGATCTTAAATTTCATGTGAAAATTCAAGGGACTCAGAATAGCCGAAAGCATCTTAAAACAGAAAAACACAGTTGGAGGACTCACACTTTCCAATTTCAAAAACTGCAAAGCTATAGTAATCAACGTGGTGTGGTATTGGCATAAAAATAGATATATAGATCAATGAAATAGAAATACACTCTCATAGTTATGGTCAATTGATTTTCAGCCAGAGTGCCAAACAATTCAATGGGGAAAGGGCAGTATTTTTCAATAAATGAAGCGGCTACACCTGGTATACACATGCAAAAGTATAAAGTTTGACCCCTATCTCACACCATATATAAAATTAATTCAAGTGGATTAAAGACATGAATATGACTGCTAAAATTCTTAAATTCTTAGATGAACACATAGGTGTAAGCCTTCACGTCTTTGAATTAGAAACGGTTTCTTAGATACGACACTTAAGCACAAGCAACAAAATAAAAAAATAGATAAATTGAATATTATCAAAATTAAAATATTTGTGCTTCAAAAGATACTATTAATAATGTCAAAAGACAACATACAGAAGATAAAGTTTTTGAAAACCATATATCTGATAAAACCTGCATACATAAATAACTGTTACAACTCAATAATAAAGAAGATTAATAATTCAATTAAAATGTGGGCAAAACATCAAAATAGGACTTGCTCCAAATAAGATATACAAATGGCTGATAAACACATGAAAAGATGCCCATCATTAGTCATCAGGGAAATGAACATCAAAACCCTGAATTATTACTTCACCTGGAGTAGGATGGCCATAATAAAAAAGATGGACAATAACACACATTGCCAAGAATATGAGGAAATGGAAACCTTTATACACACTGTTGATGGGGATGTGAAATGGTGCAGCTGCTTTGAAAAACAGTCTGGCAGTTCCTCAAAGTCTACACATAATGTTACAATATAGCCCAGCAATTCAACTCATCAATATATACGAAGAAAATTAAAAGCAAACATCTACAGAAATACTTGTAGATGAATGGTCATAGATGCATTATTAATAACAGGCAAAAATGTGAAAACTCAATTGTCCATCAGTTGATAAGTTATGAATAAAATGTGGCATAGTCATACAATGAGATATATTATTCAGCAATGAAAGGAATGAAGTACTGAGATACACACACACACATTTCAATGTGGAACGACTTCAAAAACATTATGCTAAGTGAAAGCAGCAAGACACAAAAGGCCACATATTGCAATGATTCCATTTATATGCAAAGTCTAAAATAGGTAAATCCAGAGATATAGAAAGTAGATTAGTGGTTGCTTAGGGCTGAGAAGTTGGGGGAGATAGAAAATGGTTATTCAAGAGTATGGGGTTTATTTTGGGTTACTGAAATGATTCTAAAATTGATTGTGGTGATAGTTGCACAATACCATGACTATACTGACGGCATTAAATGGTATAATTAACAGTGATGAATTGTATCTTCATCAAGTTGTTATTAAAAAAGAAACTCTGTCTTTATTTGGAAATGCCTGAATAATATACCATAATATGTGGAAAAAGATTCTGAGAGTAAGGCAGGCAGGTGAAGGGGCACAGGGAGAGGACCATATCCCCTGTAGAACTTAGGCAGAGCTGACCAAGCAAAGAGTGCTTCTAATTAGGTGGTGTCCTCAGGGGAAACACTGGAAAACCCACCTTGGAACAACAAGGCCCATTTCTGTGGTTTCTGGGCCAAGCCGCTCTATGCCCAGGATGGCAGGCAACACGGAGTGGTGGGGAAGAGGAGGCTTGATGAGAAAATGACATCCGTGCCCTTTCTCTGAAGCCTGACTGTCCATGTGGTCACGTAGAGAAGAACATGTGTATGGCCCTTGTTCCTGAAGTTACCTCTTTTTGCCAACTGAAGAGAGGTAAGAGCTCAATCAGTACATAGGAAACCCATATTGGGCATCTCACAGCTTCACAGGGAGTTTTCCTGCTAGCTGAGAGCAGATTTATGTCTGGGGCAGAGCATGCATGAGTATGCTGAAGGCATGAGAGCACAGTGCAAACTGTGGTGCATTGTCCTGGGTTACATCCTTGTCCCTTCCTTATACTCTCCTTGCGCAAATAGCTGGTTTTTATCTCTATCACCAAATTGAGTTCCCCTATTCTGTGATGAGTAAATACCAAAAAGAAAGAGCATGAGACCTATGCAAAGATACTACCTAAATGAAAAAAAAAAAAAAAAAAAAGAGAGAGAGCAAACAGAAGGCCAGAGAAAGACTATATATCAGATAAGAGGTACGACAAAGCAGATAAAATGTATGACTATATGTCATGTAAGTAACAGGAACCCAAAGAAAGTCTAGAAACTCCCAGGTAAGATATTATAGGACAATAGAGATAGTTGAAAAGTGAGCTGATAGATTTTGGAAAGAAATGGAAGGGAAAAAAAATCATCACAGAAATGCAAATCAGCAAGAGGAGAAATTGGCTTTCCTGGAAATGTCATCAGAGGCATCTAGCACAACTGAGAAAAAAAAATGAACAAAATAAAATGGAAAAGGACAAAAAGTTGATTAATATCAGTAAACAGACAAAAATAATGAAGGCAACATGTGCAACTAGAAATTACAGATGACATTTTAAAAATAGTAATGTAATAGAAAAGTAACTTTTCAAAGCAGAAACTTCCAAGGAATACTTGTAGACTTTGGTAAAAATGAGAATATTAACAGGAAATTTATTGAAAAAGAAGAGCAAAGATTTCTATGGGTGTCCAAAGATCAGTCCTAGGAGATGGGGAATATCTGCAAAATGCACAGAGAAGGAAGTTATGATCCAAGAATGATCATGCCCATAAAAACTGCCACATATGGGGAGGGTTTATATTTCCCAACAAACAAGGGCTCTTGGACTTTAATTCTCATGAGCATTTCTTCAAAAAGTTATTAAATAATAAACTACAGTCAACCATGAGATGGATAAGGAAGCCACAGTAAAGAAATGATGGCGAATATTGAATCCATGCAAACATAGAATAGCATCTAAACAACTGGGAAATTCAAGTTATAAAATGGGATAAAAATAACATTAATTATAACAATATGGAAATAATATGGCAAAGTTTTGGAGATAGAGTAGCATAAAGAATGTAGAGTTATTACAATAAATCAGGTTTCCTTTTATCAGGGAGGTGAGCTAATTGATAATCTCCAGTGGTTAAAAATAAAATTATAGGAAGAAGTATATGATTATTCTTCATTCGACAAATACTTACTGAACTCTACTCCTCTATGCAGGTATTAAGGAGACAGTAGTGAGCAAAGTCAAGCTCCTCCTGTCCACATTTTAGAGGGAAAGACAGAAAATAAATAGGGAAATGAATCAATACTTTCAGATAGTGATATACATGTTGAAGAAAGTGATCAGGGCCGGAGAGGTGCTGGGGTGGGCCGTGGACTTTCTTACACAGTACGGTTGAGGAAGGCTCTTCCTAGTAGGTGACATTTAAGCAGGAAGCTGAATGATGAAAACACACGACAACTAAAGATTTGGGGAAAGAGCCTTCTAGGCAGAGATAAGGGTATATTAGGTCAGGGTTCTCTAGAGAGACAGAATGAATAGGATATATGTATATATGAAAAGGAGTTTATTAAGGAGGACTGACTCACACAATCACAAGGTGAAGTCCCAGGATAGGCTGTCTGCAAGCTGAGGAGCAAGGAAGCCAACAGTGGCTCAGTCCCAGTCCCAGACTTCAAAAGTAGGAAAGCCGACAGCACAGCTTTCGGTTTGTGGCTGAAGGCCTGAGAGGCTGGCAAACTACTGATGTAAGTCCAAGAGTCCGGAAGCTGAAGAACTTGGGAGTCTGATGTTCAAGGGCAGGAAGCATCCAGCATGGGAGAAATATGAAGGCCAGAAGACTCAGCAAGTCAACACCTTCCATCTCCTTCCACCTGCTTTTTCTTGCCCTGCTAGTGACCAATTCTCTCCCAGTCCACTGACTCAAATGTTAATCTGTTCTAGAAACACCCAGAAGCAATACTTGGCATACTTCAATCCAATCAAGTTGACACTCAATGTTAACCATCACAAGGGGCAAAGGTAAGAGCTTGGAAACTGTCAGGAGATTCACATGTGTGGCTGGATGTCTGGGCAAAGCAGAGGAGTCATGGATGAGACAGTGGAGGAGTCAGAGTTTCATCCTAAGAGTGATAAGAAGATGTCAGAGAATTGTGAGCAGTGGGGAGATTGGATTTATATTTTAGAAAATAAAATATTCTGCCATGTAGTAAATAGAACGACCAGCCAAGTGACTGCAGAGGAGGAATGAAAGGCTGTTAGCAGTTTGGACAGTGGTGAGAAGTTAGACATAGGGTGGGTCTTAAAGTTGTCAATGATAGGACTTCATTTCTAATGTTAAAGTATATCCTATTGGTCTGGGTGTGGTGGCTCACGCCTGTAATCCCCGCACTTTGGGAGGCCGAGGCAGGTGGATCATTTGAGGTCAGGAGTTTGAGACCAGCCTGGCTAACATGGTGAAACCCTATCTCTACTAAAAATGTAAAAATATTAGCTGGGCATGGTGGTGCATGCCTGTAATCCCAGCTACTTGGGAGGCTGAGGCAGGAGAATTGCTTGAGCTCAGGAGGCAGAGGTTGCAGTGAGCCAAGATGACACCACTTTACTCCAGCCTGGCCGACAGAGCAAGACACTGTCTCAAAAACAAAAAACAAAAAACAAAAAACAAAAAGAAACACAACTATATCCTATTGGGTGATTCATGAGGGTCTCCATGAGGTGTGGGAGTAAGAGAAAAGGAAGAGGCTCTTGGGATTTTTGGGATTTTTTGCATCAGCCAGCAACTGGTTGCATCGTGGCTGCAACCACCAAGATGAAGGGGTTGGAAGCAGGTCGGGCCAGGCCAATACTGAGATGCTAATGAGGTTTCTGAAGAGAGCTGTTAAATAGCAAGTTGGAAATATAAGCCTTCAGCTCAGGAAAGAGGGTGGTGTGAAAGAGACAAATTTTGATGTCATTTGCATATAGAACGTATGTAAGGCCTAGGGAATGAAGACAAGGACCTACAGTGCCATTAACAGTGAAGAGATTCTGGCATGATTTTGAGCAACAAAGAGCATAAACATCTCTGAAGTATGGTCTCTGTGTGGGACTCTGGTTGAGCCTCGTGATTTCTCTAAGTATTTGTTAGCTTATCTGGAAAATAAGTGGTAAGAACACACATTCAAGCCATACCCCCCATGCCTGAAAAGGCCATATTGCAATTATCTAATTTCGCAGAAGGTAAAGTTTTACATTTTGCTTCTTACAAAAGGTTGCCTCTGTAAGGTCTTCAGAGAAGTGCAAAATTTGACCGGGACAGTTTAGGATTCATCAAATTGACCCCTTGAGAGCAATCTACACTCCAGTACATGTTTAACACTCTGTGTTTAGCTGTGGGTCTCTTAAATATGCAGCAAATAATTTAAGTGATCCAAGAGCCTGCACAAATAACAAATTAGTAACCTCTGTTGCATTTCTGGTGGCAAAGTATTATGAAAATGAAATGCATCCTGTCCAGAATAATACTATCTCAAAGAATACAAAATCAGTCGACACCTTGTAAACTCAGTCCTTCAGGAATACAAAGAGAATGCACTTCCACAATCCACAAGCTGAGAAAAGTAACTCTGCTTTTAGACCCATCTTTAGTCATTTATTTTTGTGGGAGGAGTACAAACCTTTACACATTTTGCTTAAGCAACTTATACTTTTCCATATTCATTACAACATATGCACTAAGTGTTGTTTTAAAATGAGTCCAGTCTAATTTCTGTAATAAAAAAAAGTGATTACTAGCTCTCATTATTGCCTAATGTGGCTGCCTAATTAATTATTATAAAATGAAAAAAAGTCTTACTAATGAGATATTAATAACTAGCTTTCTCAGCAGTGGTTTTCTTTGTGTTAAAAGTCTGCTATTTTACAAATTTGTTTTCTAAGCACCTTAAAAAATTACCATCTCATATTTCCATTTCTGATAACTACTTCAAATAGGTAAATATTTTTGCTTTTTGTTAAAGGACAGCTCTTGGCTCTAACTACAGGATACAAAAACAGCTAAAAACAATGAATAATTTAAGCCATTAATTAATGATTCTAACTGTGTGGTATACAATGACTATTTTGGAATCGCTTCAAACAGAATTAATATTTGATTTGACTTTGTGTCACCTCTCCCCACTTTTCCATGAAAGTGATATTTACAAAATGGGATCTACAAATCTGTCTGAAAAATTCAGTTACTCCTTTAGACATTTCCTGTGAGCTGTATCTGGCTGATACTGAAGCACCCACATCATACCAAATTGCCTGGGACTCCTGGGACCACATCCACCACAGCTGAGTGGGATGCATTCTCCAACCATCTGCAGTACCAGTGTTGATGTTCACATGCTTGGCAATCCTATCTTCATGGTGTAATACTGAAGTGAAAGTATCACCTGCAGGCATTCATTCTCCACCATGTGCATCATTATTCCCATCATCAGCCCTATACTTCTCTGATGCTCAACAACTCCTGATATCTTTCTACTGTCTTGTCTTGTCTTCTCTCTCTCTCTCTTTCTCTTCTTCTCTCTCTCTCTCTCTCCCCCTCCCTTCCTCCCTTCCTCCCTCCCTTCCTTTCTCCCTCCCTCCCTCCCTTCCTCCATTCCTTCCTTCTTTGAGACAGGATCATGCCCTGTTGTCTACCCTGGAGTTCAGTGGCATGATCATAGCTCACTGCAGCCTTGAAATCCTGGGCTCCACAAATCCTCCCACCTCAGTTTCCTGAGTAGCAGGGACTACAGTTACATGCTACCATGCCTGGCTAATTTTTAAATTTTGTGTCTAGATGGAGGTCTTGCAGTGTGGCCCAGGCTGGTCTTGAACTCCTGGCCTCAAGTGGTCCTCCGGCCTTGGCCTCCCAAAGTGTTGTGATTACAGGCAGGTGCCACTGTGCCGGGCCTCCACAGTGCTTTCTGAAATCCATTCCAAAAATCTAAAGAGTTCTCTCAAATATCTCCCCTGCAAGTCTTCCCTCCTGCTCTGTACTAACTGCACTCCCCAGGCTGCTGCTTCCTCTGCAGGCTTCTCTAAGGGTGGCTGCCTCTCTCTTCCATCCCTAGCAGCCCCGGTTTGTGGGTAGAACTGAGGCTTAAGTTTCTAGTCATGCCTGATCTTCTCAAGCCCTTATATAAAGGTCACTGTGTGAGGCTCATACCACCTGGCACACCCTCCTCTTGGTCTCCTTGCTGTCATTTCCAACCTCCCAGACCCCCTCCTCACTGATTAGAGTCTTTGGGTCTGGTGAGGACCTGCCCATCCTAGGGTATACACACCACTCATCTGAGAATATGATTTCTAATTATGTATCTCATTGCATTTTCTTTTTCTTTTTTTTTTTTTTTGAGAGACGACTCGCTGTGTCGTCCAGGCTGGATTGCAGTGGTGCAATCTCGGCTCACTGCAACCCCCTCTTCCCACGTTCAAGGGATTCTTCTGCCTCAGCCTCCGGAGTAGCTGGGACTACAGGCACACGCCACCACATCCAGCTAATTTTTGTATTTTTAGTAGAGACTGGGTTTCACCATGTTGGCCAGGATGGTCTCGACCTCTCAACCTCGTGATCCACCCACCTCAGCCTCCCAAAGTGTTGAGATTACAGGCATGAGCCACCGTGCCTGGCCTTTTTTTTTTCTTTTTCTTTTTGAGACAGTCTCACTCTATCACCCAGGGTGGAGTGCAGCAGCACGATCTCAGCTCATTGCAACCTCCCCCTCCTGGGTTCAAGTGATTCTCCTGCCTCAGCCTCCCGAGTAGCTAGGACTACAGGCCTGCACTATGACACCTGGCTGATTTTTGTATTTTTAGTAGAGACGGGGTTTTGCCATGTTGGCTAGGCTGATCTCAAACTCCTAACTTCAGGTGATCCATCTGCCTCGGCCTCCCAAATTGCTGGGATTACAGGTGTGAGCCACTGCACCTGGCCTGTACCTCATTGTTTTTAATAATCTTTTCTTTTTTAACTTCATCTGCTTAATCCATCTTACATCTGTGTATCTTTACTGTATGTCATTGTTATTATTTTTTTTTCAGCTCCAAAATCTCTAATTCAAGCATCCCCAACTCTTTTTTTTTTTGAGACTGAGTCTCGCTCTGTCGCCCAGGCTGGAGTGCAGTGGCGGCATCTCGGCTCACTGCAAGCTCAGCCTCCCGGGTTCACGCCATTCTCCTGCCTCAGCCTCCCCAGTAGCTGGGGCTACAGGTACCCACCACCACACCTGGCTAATTTTTTCTGTATTTTTAATAGAGATGGGGTTTCACCATGTTAGCCAGGATGGTCTTTATCTCCAGACCTGGTGACCCACCCGCCTCAGCCTCCCAAAGTGCTGGGATTACAGGTGTGAACCACCACGCCCGGCGCACCCCAACTCTTATCACAGCCTCCTAGATTTTCTAGCTGGTTTGCTTATTTACCCTATTCTCGCTTTAACCATTTTTGTCCTTCCTAGTCCCTCTTCAACCTACTTTTTTCTGACTTTCCCACCTATTATTGCACCAAATAGTAAGTTTTAGGGCACCAAGAAGCTCCATATCACAAAGTTCACTGGCTCCTTTGGTTCTCCTCTTATTGGACCCCTCAGCAACACTCAGCTCCCCCTTCCCTCCTTTGCCAGCCTCTTCTCTTGGCTTTCCTGAGTCCAGAGCTTCCTGAGTTTGAAGTGTTTTCTTCTGCCTAGAAACTAGATGTTGGAGTGTCTTAAAGATTATTTTTAGCCACTCTTCCTGTTTCATTCTATTTTCTCTCTAAAGGTGACCACTTACGCACACCCAGGGTTCCATCAACTGTACATAGATGACCGCAAAATTTATGTCTCACCAAGACCTCTTCTTGAGCTCCATATGGAAGCATACAATTGCCTACTTGCTATGTGCGCTGGAGTCTCACAAAGCCACATCCAACTCCAATTTCATATTTACAAATATAAAATCATGGTTTTCTCCACAAAAGTCTTTATCCAGTGATTTCCCTCTGGGCATAGTAGATAAGAAAGTGGAAATCGTCCCTGGTATTTCCCCTGCCCTCTTCCCACAGCCACTCCATCACAATATCATGTTCATTTTACCCACCACATAGCTACTGAAGGTGATGGTTTCTAGCAACAACCACCACCACCACCATTGCAGCACAGTCCAGCTGCCAGCTGCCAGCTGGCTTCTACCACCATCTGCCAATCACTTAAGCCTGACTTTTACCAGTTCTAACATTGCAATCAGTGTATATATTTATAAATATTAAAAAACACAAATCTGATGATGCCAAATGTCTACTGGGAAACCTTCAATGGTTTCCCATCCTCCTAAAACCAAGGCCCTTTTACCTCTTTCATCTCATTTCCCACTCTACTCACCCAAGCTCTTTGCACTCAAAAAACTCATATATATATATGAGTTTTATACTCATATATATATATGAGTTTTATACTCATATATATATATGAGTTTTATACTCATATATATATGAGTTTATACTCATATATATATATGAGTTTATACTCATATATATATATGAGTTTATACTCATATATATATATGAGTTTATACTCATATATATACACACACACGTGAGTTATACATATACACTATATATAGTATATATATGTTTTTATTATTATATGTTATATATATATTTTTAGTTTGTAGAGAGCTATGAATATAATCTTTATGTTTTAAAATGTCCTTTTTTGTTTGGTTTTGTCTTAACAACAAATGAGCATTGTTATAGGTTGAATAGTGTCTTCCAAAAATTTTAAGTTGCAGTTCTAACCCCAGATATCTCAAAATATGACCTTGTTTGGAAATCAAGTCATTGCAAATGTAATTAGGATGAGCTCTTCAGGGTGAGCTATAATCCAGTGTAGCTTCTGCCCTTATACAAAGGGGATATCTGGACACAGAGATAGCACACAGAGAGAATTCCACGTGAACACAAAGGCAGAGATTGAAGTGATGCATCTACAAATCACGGAACTCTAAGGTCTCCCAGGAAACCAGGAGCGAGGAGAGAGGCATGGAACAGATCCTCTGTTAGTCTCAGGAGGAATGTCTTAGTGCATTCATGTTGCTATAAAAAGATGTCATAAACTGGGTGGCTTGCAAACTATAGAAATTTATTTCTTACAGTTTTGGAGGCTGGGAAGTTCAATTAAAGGTGCTACTAAATTCGGTGTCTGGCGAAGGCATGCTTCCTGTTGCATAGACAACAGCCTTCTTGCTGTGTATTTTCATGGCAAAAAGGGGAGACCTCTTTTACGAGGGCACTAATCCCATTTATGAGAGCTTCACTCTCAAGACCTAATCACCTCCCAGAGCCCAGCTTCTTAATATCATCACATTGAATGTTAAGATTTTAACATGTAAATTTGGGGATGACACCCAATCGGCTGGGGCCTTGCTTTTGGACTTCCCAGCCTCCCAAACAATGAGCAATACATTTCTATTATATAAATTACCCATTCTAAGGTATTTTGTTATAGCAGCCCTGATGGACTAAGTCACTGGAAAATGTAAGTAGAACGCCTTGGCTGCAACACATACTTTTCACATTTGCTGTTAGCACACTTGTGCTTTGCCTTTGCACCTTCCTGATTTTGCAAAAATATTTGAACCTAGAAATGACCTTAGCACTCACTGAATTCAACCTCTTTTATTCACGGACTTTCAAATGTTTCATAGTAATTTATTTTTATTTCACATTTACTCAGATGGTGAGATAGATGTCTACACTCTTCTGATTGGGTATTAGACATGCACTGGTACAAAATCAACATCCTGGTCCCAGTTAGAGATTCTACTTCACAGTCATCCCAAATTGGATGGAGGATTCTATCAGGTGCACGAAAGGCTTCCTTGTCTATTAAGCTTTTAGGGGTCCTGTTTTCCTTGATATTTAATCTAAGTTCTAATCTGATTCTAAACAATATGCAAAAGGATCCACTCCTGTGATAGATCCACCTCTTCAAAGTCATTCATTAAGGATAGAACTGGAGATTCTGAGAGTCTTCGGGTACTGCCATAACTGAAGAGTGCACAGATGAATAATTTTACTATCTCCAAAGCTTCATCCTTCTCAGTATTTCCTGAGCCCTGTTAGCACTATCCAGGCTCTAGCCATGTCCACTGCCACTGAAAAAGCTGCAAGTCCAATCTCTTTTTCTCAAGGGTGAGCAGTGTGAGCCCCAGGGAGTTAGGTGACTTATTTGCCTTACCACAGGCAAAAGGGACACATCTGAGACTTGAGCCCAGTTCTTTTACTTAGTGTCCAGCTACCTTTCTACAACAGTCTACTGCTAATTTGATTTTATTAAGTAAATGAAATGTCAGCAGTCATAAGGCAACATAAAAAGTTCCTCTAATATTAGAAAAATGATCTAAGAAAATATCAGCAATGCCATACAGAAATATAAAAATATGCCATTTTCATTATTTTCATTTTGCCATTATCTTGGCAAAAGAGGCAACGAATAAGTTACCAATAGTTACTGAAGCTCCAGAGTCCTTGCTGCATTCGATATTCTGTAACCACCGGAGAATGATAAAAACCAAATTTGTCCCACAAAGTGATATTAAGCAGAGTGTAGGATTTCTCTGTTCAGAGGAACCTGTTTACTCATTTGGAAGTGGAGAAAAGAATACCCTTTTTAAACAGAACCTGGAAAATTATATATGCAAATGGTATTCTCCCTTCCTGGCTAAGTCTTTCACATTCAACAAACAAACAAAACACTTCCTAAGATACACACCTGAAGGCTTATTACAAGCAGATCCCACTTCTTATACTTCTATTCCTTGTGTTAGACTTAGAAACCCTATTTATTTGCTAGGAGAGGAGCATAGAAAAGCATCGAAAGGGGAGCTGGAATGAGCTTGGACAGGTGTTCTGTAAGAAAACAGAGTGAATCATTCACTTGCTGACAGTAGCAAGGAATGTATTTTCATGCATCTTATTTTTTGGTCCTGAATATCATTTTGATAATTCAAAGTGAAACCAGCAATTACTCTTAAGGACCACCAGACAGGAAACCTTATTTCCAAAGTAAATGATATTTTGGATTTTCTGTGGCTAGATGTAGATCTGTAGAGGTATAACTATTGACCTCAGAAATAGTCTTATAAGATTAAAACTTTAAAAAAGAAACCTGTTAATTTTTAAATTAACAAGTGCTTTGTTAATGTAAAAGTATTGCTTTTTAAAAGTATGGCTGCATGTACTAATTAATTGTATATAGCGGAGCAGCCACTGGCAGTTATACTAGAATGCCCCGTGAATGTTTTCCATCTTCATTTCTGAGCAGTGAGGACCAATATCAAACTAGGAAAGGCAATTTTGCAGACTGACATTTTGCTCCTTCAGAAATGTCTGTGTTGCCTCAGTGCCTGTCATTCAGAGCAGTCGTAAGATTAGCTGTCTATATTCTGTCTCATCCTCTAGCACTTTCATTTACAAATACTTGATGATAAATAATTGTACATGCCAAAAGATCCCTTGAAAATCATTCACAGGAATTACGCAAGGTATGTGAAAAAATGATTTTGTGGCATAAGGAAATAGGAAAAATAACTACGTCTAAAATCACTCTACCTAGTCTCATACTCTGCATTACTGTGAGATATGTACTTGTTAAAAGGGAATAGATTATGCCTTCAAGGAGGCCTCAAATTTCTCAAAAGTAAAGTGTGATGCTTTTCTGCTCACTTTTAAAAATTCCTATATAAGGAAACTAGTTGAAAAGGTAGACTTTTGGTGAACTCCAGATGACTTGGAGGAGATAGCAAGTTTCAAGGCAGTTTCGCAGATACATTTTTTCAAAACATATTACTCGTGAAAACATCCCTGAGTCTAGTATTTTCCAAGAATACGATAGGAATTTAAATACAGGTCTTGAAGTCAGAAAACATGGCTTGGAGGCCTGATTCAGTCATCTAACGGTTTTGCAACAGTGTGTATCTTTCTACATTTGGTGATTGCTAAAAAAAAAAAAAAGTCTTGAAAAAGTGAGGTTACATTGATCATAATAAACTATAAACCATCAAACAAAGCCTATGGAGTGATTATTTGTTTCAGCCCTTTTACATATAAAGACAGAGATTTTTTTCTTCTATTGTACGTTTCTCCTTCATTTATATACCTAAATTTATAAACATTACGATCAACTTGAAAATTGCCATTGGTCTTGTGTGGCATACAAGTACCGTTTTAACATTTTCATCAAAATCTTATATCCACTAAGATTTACATTAATTCTCATCTCCCATCTTCAATCCTTAGTTGATGCCCATAAATACTAAGTGGATGGGCCCAGGAGGATGCGCTTAGCAGCACCAACAAAACCAGCTGCAAGAGGATGCATAATGGTTCTGAAAATTATAACAGCTTATAAGCTTACTTTCTTTCACTGAATTTTTTATTCACTATTATCTGGAGGGTACATCCTCTTTGAAATGGTTGGATTGTTTACCAAAAAAAAAAAAGGTTGCATGCTAATTTCAGAATAGAAAAAGAGTAATTTGTGTATTTCTCCTGCTAGCCTTATTTTTAGCTATTTTTGTAAATATCTTCTGTTTTTATTATAAAAGGTGGCGAAACCCATTTGTAGAAGTACAAATGTTTTCTCCCTTCCACTCATAGAGTATTATAAGAGGTCAGCTATGGGTTTGTTCCAGGAAGAAAATTCCTATGTTTGTTACGAAAGAAAAAGATATAGCAGCTCCTTTGATTTCATAAAATTTCTTTCTTTCCAGGCCGGGCGCGGTGGCTCACGCCTGTAATCCCAGCACTTTGGGAGGCCAAGGCAGGCAGATCACAAGGTCAGGAGTTCGAGACCAGCCTGGCCAACATGGTGAAACCCTGTTGGTTTTTATTGTATTTTATTGTAAAAATACAATACAAATACAAATACAAAATTTATTTCTTTCCGGAACATCTGCAAATCGAAGCTTAGCTTAATTTTCCGGTTCAGGGACCAAGGTATTACTGATGTTGCCGTGGCCTAAATGGAACTAAAAGCGCTACCTCTGGCTTATCAATCGGTGGGGCTAATCTTACCACTTCTTTTCTCCAAATTTTATTTCCACAGATAATAGTCCCAACTCTTTTAGCATGGCATAAACATTAAATGATTATTCTGGAATGTGATTCCTGAACATTTTATATGTTCCTCAACTTTAATGGGATTTACCCTAAATCATACTCCGCGTAAAGCATATGAAGACTATAGTATGATGACAAGAAAGTAACTTGTGTTTTAGTATTTATGTATTTATTCAACAAATAATCTGTCTTATTTTTATTCCAAAGTATTAGAAAAATGTTATAGTATCACTGTCTATGTTCAGAAAGCACTGGATAAAGCAATAAATATGACATATTTTCAGTGGCACTGTAATCAAAAGGCTATAAGAAAATTGAAAATTAAATATGTAGATGAGTTTTGGGATAGTATGGGAACTTTATGCTGAAGCATGACTCGGATGAAGATATTCTGGAAGCTCCTATTATCTGCAAATTCCTTAAAAATATCTCATCTCATCAAATGGTAAAAAGTTCCATGAGAGAGTAAACTGGGACAAGGGAAAAATAAACCAAGGGGATTAAGGCAGGAGGAAAAAGATGTGTGTGTATAAAAAAGCTCTGTGACAGAGATAGCATTAGCATCCGCAAATATTTCAAAAATACATCAGGCTAAAGATGTATTATTTAAAATACTGTATATAGAACAAAATGATGCACTTAGAGAAATTGCAGGAAGTAAATAAAATGCCAATGCATAATTATAGTTACGAGGAAAAGACTGGTTATTTGCAGATATGTGTATGATGTGGGCCAAAAATTCCTACCACCACTTTCAGCTAGGGCATAAAAAGCTCTAATAATACAAACACTAAATATAAGAGAAAATATATGGGGCCACTATTAATCATTAATGTCTTGATAGAGATTATCAGTTTTATTCCTGCCACTTAGAAAGGTCTTGAAAAAACAATGGAATTCACTGAAGTCAGTGGGAGAGGGAAGGGGAGCTGCTGCCCTATAGGGTTGACCCAAGTAGGGGCCTGAACAGGGGAACCGGGCTCCCAGGATTGCTTTCTTCAGGGACGTTCTGTAGAGATGACATTTTTGTGGGTCTGAGTGGGTGTGGACATCATATAAGATCTCAGGGAATTTACAGCAAACCTTGACATTTGCCATTCTAAATTACTGTTTAAACAACCATCGTTAATTTCCATATAAGGACACGATGATCTTATTTTTTCTCTACTTTAGACATTTATATTTCAATTTTAAAAATAATATGCTGTCCTTAAAGAGATACATGGGGATTTATGTGTCCCAAATGTGATAATTTTTAGACTTGAAGAAGGTTAATTTCCATCTTCCTCTCTTCCATAAATTCCGGAGAGTACAGAACAGAAATCTGTATTCAGGGTTGAAATGCTATATTATAACATATACCAACAACTTAAGTATAGCCATCATAAAGCAATACTTATGGATAGTACAGAATTATTCTTAACCTAAAAATTTAAAAATTAAGGAATGAAATATAAAATGCAAAAAATTCCATGTCTTTTTTGAGACATGTACTTTACTCAAGTATGACTTTTCAAAAGAGAAAAAGAATAAAATATACTACAAAAATAAAAATGAATACTATACGCATTAATACAAAGAGAAAACAGATAAAAGTGTGAAAAATAAAATATTAGGAAGGACTCATTAAAGAAAGAAACAAAGATGAGTAAAGAAGAAACCATCGAGAAAAAAAAAGGTAAAAATCCCATTGTCTAGATGATGTTATTAAAAGGAAAAGGTGTTATTTAAGGATAAGTATGTTCTACCTGCTCTTAGAATAAAAAAAAAAAAAACTCAAGCTTTTAGTATCTTATTATGTCTTTAATGTAAGGTAGTAATATTTATTTAAGTAAGCAATGATTTGAAATATCCTTGAAAATATTTCTTCTAATGGTTTCTTTCTCCTTTTATATAGCATTCTTGAATATCTCAGCCGTTAAGTAAAAATTGAGGGTCTCAGAGACTGTAGCTGACTCTTTAAGACAGCCAAGGCATTAATCCACGTGTGTGCATGGGCAGCCACCAGGAATAGAATTTATCTCAGTGCAGAGTTTCTCGTTGAAAAACAGGCCAAGACTAAACAAATTGTACATTTAGAGTTTCTTTTCCTTTTTCCTCTACATTCATTTTTTTTCTTTTTCCTTTTACATTCATTTCAGTCATCCAGGGCTTTTCTGCCTTTACCCACTTCCCCTTTACAAGGCATGAAAAAACAAAACAAAAAACAAAAAAAACCCCAACACTTAGCCATTGCACTTGCTTGTAACATATTCATTACAATAAATAACCCAGTTCTTTGTATTCATACAAGGGCAGAGGCTTTGTGTTGTAATAGCCTTTTGAGATCAACTGTTTTAAATTACTTCCTAAACAGGATTTCTGCTGTATATTCTGGATGGCTGGCTGGTACATTTCTAGTACTTTTCAACACGTTTTAATACTTTTACTAGGGAACAGTTCCGGGGATAACAACTCTAATTGTTCTTATATTGAGTAAAGAACTACTTCTCCGCAGTGTTTGTGCAAAGAGCTTGATTTTGCACATGAAACAATACAAAACAAATCCATTCCCTCATTATTTCAGCCCTTTGAAGTTCTGAAAACAGCTTCTTATTCCCCTAAGTCATCACTTCCCACACTATTCCCTATTCCTTTAACATTACCCATGAATGCCAGTCAATAACAACTTAAAGATAGGATCCAGGAATAGACAACAGATAGATATAATAACATGCACATGTTCTAATGGTGCCAAGTCCAGAGGGACTGAGATCTCTGTGATTTGCACACTTATCTTCTATTGATTTAGCCTTGGCTTGTAATAGCTTTTGAGCAGCTGTGTCATGCTGCTACATCAGTGCCTTTCAAACGTGTCCAGGAAGCAGGGCTCTGAAAAGTCATGGGACTATTTTTTGGAATACAATAAAATTCTGACTAGCATTAATTCTATCATTTGAATTAGGATCAATTGTACCAGCAGAAAATTTACCCATATTTAATGTATCCATCCTACTACATCTCCAAAGGACAGAATTACTTTTAGAGAATTATGGTTCAGAATTTCTTCAGTTTATATATATATATATTTTTTTTTCTTATTTGTTTATAGGAAAAGAAAATTTTATTGGAGAAAAAACACAAAATTGTAGTGAAAAAATCAATTAAATACCCCCATAAGATACTGTGAAAAGACTATCACCCTTAACTTTTAATAGCAAAATGCCTGCTATCGCCTTTGGAAGAACAGAGTTCCTTGAGAATAAGGTTTAAGAATGTCTGCTTTATGTTAATCATATACTACATAGGGTAGTATAAGAGTTAGCATAGTAAGTAGAGAAAGCACTAAACTGCCACAGGGCTAATGGGTTTAATTCTGGTATATACTGACTTTGTGGCCTTTAGAAACTGACTTTGTGGCCTTTAACTTCTCTGGCTTCAGTTTTCTTATATTTTAAGTAAGAGACTTAGGTTAGATGATTTTTAAGGTACATTTCTATCTTAGTCTGCTTCAGGTTCCATAACAAGATACCACAACCTGGGTGTTTATTTCTTCTAGTTCTGGAGACTGGAAAGTCCAATATCAAGGTGCCATCCAATTTGGTTCCTGGTGAGGGCTCTCTCCCTGATGTGCAGACGGCTCCCTTCTTGCTGTGTCCTCACATGACAGGGAGCCAATGAGCTCTCTGGCATTTCTTCTTATGAGGACTAATCCTAGCAGATCAGGTCCCTACCCTTATGACCTCATTTAACTTTAATTACCTCCATAAAGGCCTTATCTCCAAATACAGTGCTGGGCTTTAATGTATGAATCTGGAGGTGGGGTGGGACAAACATTCAGTCCATAACAGTTTCCATTAAGAAATTCTATTGCTTTAATCCTCTCAGTTTTTAACAATTTTAAACCATGTTGTCATATCTGTCTCATTCTATGTCATGTAGTGAACCAAAAAGCAAATTCTTCTCCATGGAATTTCTCATTTGCTCATTATTGACTTCATAATCAATTGCCTGCTATTCCTTAGATACTGTCCTAGGTTTTGGGAAATCATTAATAAACAAAAATAACAAAAATTCATTTCCACATGGAGCTTACTCTCCATTGGTGAGGTAGACAATGCATAAAAGTAAAATCTATACCCTGCCAGATATCATTTAAGTGCAAAGAGACCAAAATAAAGCAGAAAAGGGCATTATTAACTACTGTGGCAGGGGGAGTTGAAATTTTAGATGGCAAAGGAAGTAAAGAAGTGGTTGTGTGTATATCTGAGAGGAGAACATACCGAGCAGAGAAAACAACAAGAATCAAAGAGGCTGAGGTAGGCAAGTAGGTGATTGTTTAGGGAACAGCAAAGAGGTCAATATGATTGGAACACAGTAAATGAAAGTTGAGATAGTAGGAGATGAAGTTCAAGAGGTAGTGAGAATCAAGTCATTTAGGTTCTGGTTGATTATTTAAAAAAAGATTTTCTTTATTACTCTGAGTGTAATGGGAAGCTATTAGAAAGTTTAGACTGGAAGAGAGTGGGGCAAGATCTGGCTAATGTTTTAACAGGATCACTCTGGGGCATTGAAAATATTTTGGAGAGCACAAAGAAGGAAGGGGATCAGTTAAGAGGCTACTGCTATAGTCCAGGTAAGAGATTAGGGCTTGAATTTGTGTGGGATTGGAAGCTTCTAGAAGGTATTCCAATTTCCTTATAGTTTGAAAATTGAGAGAGCAGAATTAGTTGTTATTTTGGACTATATGTTGATGACTAGTTCTAGCAAATTTATCTTTAATTTCAAGGTTTTTTTTTTTTTTTTTTAACTAGAGACAGGATTTCACCATGTTGGTTGGGTTGGTCTCAAACTTCTCACCTCAGGTGATCGACCACCTTGGCCTCCCAAAGTGCTAGGGCTACAGGTGTAAGCCACCGCTTCCAGTTATAACTGACTAGCTTGTGTTATCAGTTTCTGTAATGAACATGACTTCTCTCCTTTACTAAGTGTTCCTACAAAATCTCAGATGGGTTCTTGTCATAACTAGACCTCTGCACCAGTATAAATTACTTCCATTAAAAACAACTGAACATTCAATATCTTTTGAGTAAGGATTGTTCATCCGTCAACCCAGCTGAGTTCAATTCACTTCTCTAGTTACAGGTAAACAGCTCCTATATATGCTAGGTCTTCAGCTAGGCATGGGGTAGTGGTGAAGGTGAGGGTATTCATATGTGATTAAGATATAACTTTCTCAAAGAAAGGATGAAAATCTGGTAGAGACTGTATACAGTCTCATAAGTGGTAGGATGTGGCTTGTAATTAAGTCATTTTAGGGGAATGGCTAATTCACTTGTGTGATCACAGGTCAAAGAGGGTGTGGATATGACTCTGATGAGGTGGCTGAATCAAGTGTGGAAGTTCTGACATGCTAAGGACTAGCTCTATTTTGTGTGAGAGCCGTTGGAGTTTTTAGGTTGTGGAATGACATGGGTATGACTGTATGTGGGAGATGCCTCTAAAGGCAACGTGAAGTAGTCTGAGGCTAGAAGAAGGATTCAGTGAAAGGCTAGAGTCCAGTTAGGTTACTGCTGCCTGTCTCTGTTCATTGGAGAGGAAGGTGACAGAGATGTTTGAAAGTAAAGGTTACAGACTCACTTACTGAATCAAGTATAATAAATTAAAGTAGAAGTCAATGCATGTACTTGAACTGTGCAGCTGTGCAACTCTGTGAGTTGAGAAACAGAAGGCAAAAGGAAAAATATCACCTCTTTTGTGTTTTGTTTTGTTTTTCTTTGAGAAAAGAAAAATCATGTCTACTTTGAGACATATAGGTCAGAGTTCTATATTATTAAATCTCATTGCTAATCAAGAGGTCATACTTCTTTTCTGATTCCAAAATTTCAAGATCATTGGTACATTCATGTGTTGTTGGTAGCAATAAATATGTTTCTCTCTCTCTCTCTCTCCCTATATATATATATATATATTTATTTATTTTTTCTTTTTTTTGAGATGAAGTGTTATTCTGTTTCCCAAGCTGGAGTGCAGTGGCATGATCTCAGCTCACTGCAACCTCCAACTCCCAGGTTCAAGTGATTCTCCTTCCTCAGCCTCCCTAGTAGCTGGGATTACAGGCATGCACCACCATACCCAGCTAATTTTTGTATTTTTAGTAGAGACATGGTTTCACTATGTTGGCCAGGCTTGTCTTGAATTCCTGACCTCGTGATCCACCCACCTTGGCCTCCCAAAGTGTTAGGATTACAGGTGTGAGCCACCATGCCTGGCCAATTACAATATATTTTAAAAGCATACAATTACTTATACACATTGACCTAGTTATCTTACTCCAGAGAACTTATCTAAAATATAATTTTATAGCATGTAAGTTTTATTCAAGAAGTCTGTCACTGAAATTTTTTTGTTTCTATGAAAAAGGGAATCTAAAATGCCCCAGGATAAGGGAATGGTAAATTAGTTAGCTTACAACCTGAACAAAGAAATTGTAATTATTCAATTAGAAATATTATATAGGACTATATTTCAATACAGAAAAATATTGTGATATAATTTTCAGAGAATATAGGAAAACACAAAATATATCAAATTCATAAATTTATGTCAACATTAAGAATTCTACAGTAAAGATTACAAAAAGATTTTAGAAATGGAAAAAAAAGGGTTAAAACAGCATCTGACTTGAAATTTTAGCCAGACAACTTCAAATCCTGCCTAAAACATACATGAAGACACAAAGAAAAAATGAAAACCACAGCACTGCAAAGGAGAAATGAAACCCTACATAATGTCAGAATGTGAACGAAATTTCAACTATGTACAATGCCCCTGTGGCCTCTGTGTGGAAGGCCAACAAGAAACAAAGCAAATCCACTGGCCTAACAAAATAGAAAGGCACTTTGTTCTTGCAGCTATAGCCTCCCTGCCTTAGAAATGTCACCCCTGAATCAACCGCAAAGGCTCATTCAGCCCTCTTAGGGATGAGAGTTCTTTGTCAGAGTTATATGTTGCTAATATCTTTAATTCTATGGCTTTCCTCTCCACTTTATTTATAGCATCTTTTCATGCACAGAAGTTCTTAAGTTCTTTTCCTTATGATGTGTTCTTCTTTGTGTAAAAAAGTATGTTTTAACCTGAGGTTATTAAGATTTTTCCTCTATTATCTTCTAAAAGCTTTATAGTTTCACTTTTCACATCAATCTGTCATCAACCAGGAATTGCTTTTTGTATATGGTGTGATGCAACAGGCCACTTTCATTTTTTCCTATGTACACTGATTAATCTCAGCCTAATTTATTAAGACATAGTTGTTTTTTACTGTAACTATGTCACTACCTTGGTTATAAATCTAGCATTTGTAAATACATATATCAATTTTTGAGTCCTCTATTCTATTCCATTAATGTGTTTATTCTTATGCCAAATTACACTTTCTTCATGATTCTTTCTTCACAACAAGGCTTTATGTATGGTAGAAAAATTTCTTCCATGTTCTTCTTTTAGAATGTTTTGGCCAGTCTTGGCCCTAGGCTTTTCCATCTACAGTTTAGAACCAGCTTATTTATTTTCACCAGAGAAAAGCCTGTTGGAATTTAGATTGCGATTTCATTTACTCTACAGATCAATTTTGGAAGAGTAGCATCATTAAAATATTCAGTCTTCCAATTCATGATCACACTTCATCTCTCTATTTATTTCGATCTTTTGTATCTCTCATTAAGTTTTATACTTTTTCCCCTAGAGAACTAACACATCCATTAGATTATGCAGAATTACTTGGTATTTTTATACGATCGTGAAGATATTTTTTAAAAATCTCATTTTCTCTTTGCTACTTTTATTATCTTTCTAAGTCTATTCTGAAATAGTAAATCAAAAAATTTGGAAAATACAGAAAGCCACAAAGCAAATATACAAACAGTTCCATTCTGCTCTTTATCACCATGAGTGCATATTTTAATTCTATAATGACATTCTTAGTGTCTCTGGAAACTAGAAATCCTTGTTTATCTTATCCATTTACCCACTCCTTCCTCTTTTGTTTTTTCTCATCCTGTTAGACAGAGAGTAGAGGGAAACCTATGGTACAGTATTGCAACTTTGAAATAGAACTTTTAGGCAAGGAAATAATTTTCAAAAACCAACACTGTAGTAGTGTAGACTACAGATTGTAGATTGTCATAGATCATGTGTAATCAGCCTGTAACCCAAGCACGTAATGGAGACAGCAAGACGTTCATCTTGGTGTGGCAGAGCCACATTCAATGGCTACAAATAAGGAATTGAACTACGAATTACACCTTGACCTCGATGAGAATTAGACTCTTGCTCAAAAGGACGAGTGTATATAGTGTCTCACACACACATAAGGAAAATGAACAAATCTTAATGATCTCCTCTTTTTTAAGGAAAAATAAACAAAACAGTCAATAGAGTCAAAATATTAAGAGCTAACATTTCCTGAGTCTATACAAAGTGATTTACATGTACTAGCTCATTTAATCTCAACACTCCTAGAAATTGGTTATGATCATCATCTCTGATTTGTAGCTGAGGACACTATGCCACAGCATGCCTTGTAACCCAGAGGACTCCATCACACATACTCTCCCAGTGTTAGTCTATTGTTTTATAGCTAAGCATTTCTTATACATATCTTGCCAAAGTCAGATTATGCAAACAAAAATGTTAATACAAGGCAGTCAATGGTCTTTATAGATATCTTATGGAGCAAAATATATTAGTCATCCACAGCTTCTTCACCTAGAAATATGAATAGTTATAATTACTGTATGCTTTGCCTTTAAATGCAAGCATAGCCTCTCTGCTCTTCCTTCAATAGCAAAGAATGTCCCTCCTTACCACTTATCCCATCAAAATTTTACCGTTTCTATTTTGGCTACCTTGTGAATAACACCTTTTCAAATATTGGCTTTTTCTTTGGATAATCAAACATTTCACTATAGTTCACATGAAGTATGCATGTTATTCAAAATAATCAAATGGAAGAAAAATGATATTTACATTGTGTTCTTATGAGAAAGTTATTCCAGACACCTTGTTGGTGTTTAAGTGCCAGATAATTCTGACACTCTCAGCTCACAGCGAATATAGTATGTGCTGTTCAGAAGGGTCAAATTCTTAAAAAATGACCTTCTGGAAAGTATACTTGAAAAATGTTATTGGAATGTTTATTCCTCTTTCTTCTCATGATGCATAATCTGATTCCATTGTATTATTTGCCAATTAGCATAAATTGACCAAATCTACTAACTGAATCATATAAAATCTTTCACCACATGTGCTAATTACATTTTTGCTAATATTTTGCTAATTTCATTTTCATTTCCAAAAGTACTCATTTAAGAAGTTTAAGAAAGATTAACATGTTGTTTTTCTTCTGTGAATAACTGAATTTTGATTTTTTTAAATGATTCGAAAATCTCTTATTTCTCCTGTGAAACGAGAAGGAAAAGGAAAATAAAGTACCTTCTCTGAAGTGGAATTCTACATCTATGTTTTTCAGTAATGGCCTATATTATAATTTAGCAAAAACTGTTTGCTAATTTTAAAAGTATCTGCCTTTCTAAAGTACTGTTTTTGGTTCATAATGTTTTTGTAGCTCATACTGAAGAATAAACTGAAATAAACAACTGACTCTGGTTTATAGTAGTAATCACACCTTCGAAAGGTATCATTAATGCCATTAAAGATGAGTTGCCTCAAGCCTCAGTTGTTTTCTGCGACACTCGAGGCCATTAATAAGCACATCAGTCATCAATTGCTTATTTTGTTCTCTTACAAGTGGCCTCAAATTAATCAACTTTACAGAAATGCTATTTTAAAGACAGTGGGAAGATAAGAAATAAATACACATTTTAATGACAAAAGTTCAGAAAGAGAAAATTAAAAAGTATTCTATTTTTCCCATTTATCTTTTCACTCAATCAATCTATATGCATTAAGCTCAAATTATGCTCTAAGCACTAATAAAGAGTTTACACATAGGACATGAATAGATTACTATTAAAACGTTTGGCTTCACGATACATTTTAATACGAATTGTTCAGTCATACACTTCCTCCCAATTTACTAATTTCCATTTTAGGATCTGAACTCTTTGCCTTCCCACTCAGTTTCTCTGAGTTTTGCAGAGCAGCAGAACATAACCCCTTTCGCCTCTATAGGTATGTTTTCTGATGAGTAATATTGGAAACATATTTCTGCATTCAAATTTTTCTGTGGTCTTCGATCTTTTCAGATGAGACATTACATAAACACCTTTTGATTCCAAAACTTTGAGGATATCATGGTAAATTTCTTCAAGGAAGTTTTTGCTACTGTTTAGGGAAGACTGTCAAGAGTGAAAGCATTGTTTCCTCACTGGAATAGTTCAGGTTCTTCTGCTGGCTGAGAGCAGGTGATAAGCTGCCTGGAACTAGGATCCAGACCCTAGATATTCCATTCTGTTTATGGATTGTTCATTTCAGTTCAATTTACAGGCTCCCATAGAAAAACACATAATCTCCTTTCTTTCTCTTTCTCTCATTTCCTACCTTGAAAGTTTCTTTAGAAATCTCATGACAAATGATGCAATTATAACTGTGGCTTATTTTTCCTGTAAGAAAGCCTTTGCTTCTCTGAAAAGTACACCAATTCTTTCTCGTATGAAGACACTTCACCTCTTACTTCACCTGTCTGGATACTGCAGACACTAAGGATTCAGCCTCACCTTTCATTCCCTCGGTACTCCCAATCTCCTCCATCTGTCTTACATGTATGTTTGGAAAATTAGGTATAATAATGCATTTACAGCACAGAACACAGCCCTATAAACAATATTATTTAGTGGCAGTAATAATAAGCAGTAAAATGAAAAGGGCTTTTCTTGAAAGTAAATATATTCACAAATGATTACACATCTGAAGATAATGGACAAGAGAAAAAAGAAGTAAGTGACCAACTTACATTTGTGGTATCCATTATTTACTTCAAAATTTGTATCTTAGGAAATGATATGTATTATGGAAATTTCTTTCTAATTATCCTGGAGTCAAATCAGAGCTGTCAGTGATACACCAAAATAAAGAAGGTTTATTTAGCTCAAATTGCAAGTTTGAGGTTTTTTTTTTGTAATGCAGTAAAAATATTCTTAATTTGTTCAAAATTCTGTTTACATATTATACTTTACAAATGTAAACAGTTTAAAGGTAT
Source organism: Mandrillus leucophaeus (assembly GCF_000951045.1). Classification (NCBI taxonomy): domain Eukaryota; kingdom Metazoa; phylum Chordata; class Mammalia; order Primates; family Cercopithecidae; genus Mandrillus; species Mandrillus leucophaeus. Next base: position 795,710 of record NW_012108786.1, on the reverse strand, counting down.
CCTTTATTCTATATGGAGACAATACTTCTATATCAAACAACTGTTTTAAAATGTCATAATGATTTCGAATAAATGTTTAGGGTAGGAATGGATTAAGTATAGTTAATTTAGTTAAACTTCAACAACTCAATAGGGAGTAAATAACGGTGTCTGGTACAATATATTGATGATTTAGCAACAGATAAATTGTCAGTACTTTTTTCATAGAAGGAACATCTATGCTTATTTTAGAAATTTTTTGTCACATTTTCAGTAATCTGAAATCTTTCAATAAAAAGTAGAAACATTTAATTCTTATTCATAACAAACTATTAGTTGATTACCTAGAACAGATGAGGGATACAGGAGAAAGAACAGGATACAGGATTTTGGGGGAAAATATCTACCAAACTCTGTGTGGAGTTTAATGCATTAAATTTTCCATTCCTTTGAAATTTTGTACAACAGAACTAATGAAGAGAGACCTAATACAAATTAGCTTAAGCAAAAATAGAATTTATTGGTTCAAGTACTTGAAAAGTTCAGGATTAAGACTAGGATTAGGACTGATCATAGGCACACTAAATAATCCAGAAAGCTCCAATGATGTCAATAAATGAGTGAGACTCAGTATCTCCCCCCTTCTCTCCTGCTCCCTCACGGATACCAGAGGAGGATTACACATCATGATACAGATCAACCTGGACACATCTTGTTAATGTATAACCTTTCTTCTACTTCACCTACACTGTTATTACCCAATAGGTCCAAAGGAATGATTTCACAAGGAATATCAAACAATTTTGTAATGAGTTTTTATGAAGAATTGATTCCATAGGCTAAAAGTATTATTCATAATAGAATATTTTTGAGAGTCTGTAATTATAAAAACAGGTACCAACTTTCCAAATTTTTCTTAGTGTATAATCAGCTTTATTGAAGTGTAATTTACATACCATAAGATGTACTCATTTAAAGTGCACAGTTCAATTAGTTTTGATAAATGCATACATCTGTGTCATCTCCTCAATCAAGACATTTAATATTGCCATTAACCCCAAAAAGTTCCTGTGCCTCTTTGTGGTCAATTCTGTCTACCCCTGGCCCCAGCTTACCACTGATCTCATTTCCATCACTAAAGATGAGGCTCCCTTGTTCTAGAATTTTATAGAAATAAAATCGTAGTGTCAACTCTATTGAGTTTGCTTCTTTCATTCATGTTGTTGTAGAGATTCATTCATATTGTACCCTAAGTCAGCAGTTTGTTCTTTCCTGCCTTGTTTGGCTGGGTAGTATTCCATTGTATGAGTATATCAACCTTTGTTTATTCATTTCCATGTTGATTTAGAATAAACTATTGAATTAGTTCTAATTAGGAGATATTTTAAATTAAGCAAGTTCTGATGTGGCTATATGTCTTCATTTCTTTTGGGTAAATCCTGAAAATAAAATAGATGGATCATAATGATAACCACATGTTTCACTTTATACACAATCATAAATGGTTTTTCAAAGTGTTCATGACAGTTTACATCCCAAACGGCGATGTAGAAATTCCTGTTTCTCACCCTGGCCAGCACTTGCTGCTGTTGCTATGTTTAATTTTAGGCATTCTGGGATGCATCATGGTATATCATCGTGGTTTTCAAAAACATTCCCCTGCTGACTCACGACGCTGAGTGCTTTCCTGGGTTTCATCTTAATTGTTACCTTTAAATTCCTCATAGTAGATTTAAAAATGGACAAAGCAGCCAGAAAACATTGTCTTGCCTAATGATTAATTAATATGAAACTTTATTTCCATGTATTTATTCACCATGTGATTATTGAATGTCTTCTAGATGGGCACCGTGTACCTGGTAGGGGTACAGAGGGAATATACCTTGAAGCACTCGCTCCGCTCTCTCATGGAGTTTATACTCTGCAAGCTCTGCAGAAATGAATGGCACTTTTGAACTGCTGAGTATGATAAAATATCACAGCTGTCGAATGTTTTATTTCATGGAAACTCAGAGTATGTGCACCAAAATAACAGTACTTTAGCCAGAGGTTTGACATGACTGACTGCATATTTTAGAAAACTATTCTTTCTCTGTTTAAAACCAGAGTGTTTGACCCACCAGTGTACAAATGAGTAGACTGCACAATCATAATTAAATTTGACCAGCTTCAGCAGCATTATGAAGTTACTAGAAATAAGTTGTTGAGAAAAGCCACAAAAGAGGACCCTATGTTTATATTTATTATTTCTAAGTTTCTGGTGTTACGATTTATTTTGAACAACCAAAACCTTAGTGTTTGTGAACTACATTTGTTCTGACCAAAACTTGGGTTTTAGTTAGCACCAAGCAGAGATATGATGACCTCTGATTTTTTTTCAAATTAACTTAGTCATAAAACATCTTCTAGGTGTTGTGATTTACTCATAGGCTATTTCAGCAGAACTCAGCAGACTTCTTTTCCAGAATTTACAATATGTTTAATGACTGATCTTTCTCAGTGAGTTTTAATGGTATATTACAGAGATAAACCAAGATTATATTGACCGATCAAATTTTTTCCTACATTCAACCTTTGGAATTTATGTAGACATTTCTATGCTCAATTTTAAGGTTAACATAACTTTGTGATTCAGGCACCCTTTGCCTTCCACTAGGAAATAGGAGGGAGTCATATCATAGCTTTCTCCATGTCACTCTGGGAATCCAGGTGATAACAGAGAAGATAAAATCAGGGATGATTAAAATGCCTCAAGAGTGAAATTAGGTATTTGGAGCGTGCTTTTAGCTGTAAGAGTGGAAGCAAAATTGGACATGAGGTATAGCTGAGCAGGAGAGTTTCAGCTGGAGTAATAGAATGGCTAAATAAAAGGGCCACTGAGGAGCAGCTGATCCTCCTAGATGGAGGGACTCTACACAGTAGAGGCTGGGCTCTGGTGGCTGAGATGGCAGGTGTCCAGAACCACCTGTGAGCTATGGTGCAGGGCAAGATACCAAGTATCTAAGAAAATAACCCGTAGTAAACAGGGTTGGAATAAGTGAGATAGACATTTGAGAACAAGGGAAAAAGCTATGGACACAGCAAAGCTAAAGTATAAGGTAAGGTCACAGAAAAAAGGCTGGAACCCAGAAATTACAGTGTCAGGGTGCAACCAAGAGCAAATGTGAGCTCCTTCAATTTCGACTCAGCACTGGACTGATCCCAGGAACTGGAATGGCATGGACCTTATCAGCAAGATGAGCTGCAGGTTAGAAGGCAGGGATGACAGATAGCTTGCTAACATCCTCTGAACTCTGTTTTGAGGCTTGTGCTCTCAGTCCAGCAAGCAAGAATATTTTTCTGAACTTGACTTAGCTCCCCACACTGCTGCTCTGTGTTGGGTAGTGAGAGTGAAGAGTGAAGTGTTCAGCTGTCTCGAGACAGTCATGCCCCAGGAAACTACTGAAGCAAGAAGGGCTTGGCTTGCCCTTATAGTCAATGCCTTTCTGACCCCCTTTCCAGTTCGTAGAACTTGCCATATGTGATAAGTCTAAAGAGAAACACAAACACAGTGCTACCCTTAGAAGCGACTGACACTTTTAACGGCTCTTTGCCTCCCCAGAGAGGAGAGCTGTTCTACCTTTAGTTTTCTTTTAGCTGCTTCTCTTCTTTGCCACTGTCAGAAGGCATGCCCTGCTAAGATGCTCTTCTAATTTCTACTGCCACTTTCGTCTCCAAAAAAAAGAAAGAAAAATGAGCAAAGTATCGTATTCTCCCTCTCCCAGCACCACAGCTTTCACCACCAAACAGCCTGCTTCTCATAACTAAAGTGATTCAATCACAGCCGCAATCATTGGCTGCTCATGGATCTTTACTCTTTATTTATTTATTTATTTGAGACGGAGGTTTTGCTCTTATTGCCCAGGCTGGAGTGCAATGGCGTGATCTCAGCTCACTGCAACCCCCGTCTCCCAAAGTACTAGGATTACAGGCGTGAGCCACCATGCCCAGCTGGATCTTTATTCTTGATTGCACATACAACAAACATTTGAGATGCCTAAAGTTGCTCAGAATCTGACCTCATGTTTACAAATAACTGTCGAACAACACAATAGATATTTAGTAGAAACATTCACAGACTAGCAAAATTCAAGAGGCAAACTTCCTTCGTCCCTTCCTCCCTTATTTCCCTCCCTCCCTCCCTCCCTTCCTTCCTTCCTTCCTTCCTTCCTTCCTCCCCTTCCTTCCCTCCCTCTCTCCCTCCTTCCCTCCCTCCCTCCCTCCCTCCCTCCCTCCCACTTATACGTCCTTCTATTCTTCCAGTCAGTGTTTAAATAGCTATGTGTGCATCATACTCTTAATATCATAAATACAATTAATTCAGTGGTTAATGATTGAGCATATACATTGCCTGGAAGTGTTCTAGGCACTGAAGACACAGAAAAAAAAAAATGTCTCTGGAAATGGCTCATCAGCCTTCATCTCTAGTTAGGACTTCCCAGTAGCTAGATATGAGTGCATCTAAATGCCTCTGCAGCAGCTCATATTCAGTAGGCTTACAACTGAACTCATCCTGTTTGCCTTTCAGCAAAATCATAATGTCACTATCTGTTTCAAAAATCTTCAGTGGCTTTACATAAATTAATGAATATAGTCCAAATTTTGCTTAATATTCATGGTCTTCTATGTGAATTTTCAGCATACTTTGTTACTATTTTCCATTACTAATTGCATATATTCCTTGCTCCATTGCTGTCACTTAATTTATGCTTTCTGAAGATTTGCTTATGTTGTTTCTGTTGACCAGAATGGGGTGTGTGTGTGTGTGTGTGTGTGTGCGCGCGTGTGCACGCGCGTGTGTGTTTGTGAAAGAGAGAGAGAGAGAGAGAAACATATTAGAGAAAAATAAATGTGTTCATCATCTACTCAGTGAGTATACACGCTCCAAATATTAGTGAAACTGAGATGGAAATTCTAAGTTTACTTTTTCCTTCATCATAGCTCCCTATTTCTCTCATGGAGTGGGTATATGAATATACTAATACTGTATTAATATACTAAGACTGACTTTTACATGAACATTCATGTATTTTTTTCATATAACATAGCCCATAAACATAGCCACCCACTCTGTTTGGTGCTTGACTGAAGAATCTGTTCTTTGTTCCAATGACAGAGGAAAATCTGGCTGTAAAGGATTCATTAGATCATCATTAACCAGCCTATGAGTAGAACTGTCTATTCTGTGCTTTGTGGATTAATTAAAAGATCTTTGGCTGGGCACGGTGGCTCATGCCTCTAATCTCAGCACTTTAGGAGGCCGAGGTGGGCGGACCACCAGGTCAGGAGATCGAGACCATCCTGGCTAACACGGTGAAACCCCGTCTCTACTAAAAATACAAAAAGCAATTAGCCAGACATGGTGGCAGGCACCTGTAGTCCCAGCTACTCAGAAGGCTGAGGCAGGAGAATGGTGTGAACCCAGAGGCAGAGTTTGTAGTGAGCTGAGATCGCGCCACTGCACTCCAGCCTGGGCAACAGAGTGAGACTCCATCTCAAAAAAAAAAAACAAAAAACAAGATCTTCAGGTGTTACTTTGAATATATATAATTATTACCATCCTCTCCAATCTTATAACTCAATGCCTGATAAAACTTTATGGTGCTATTATTATTTATATATCCCCCATGAAGTTATATCCTCCTTGAGTATAGCATCTGTGACAATAATCCCCCAACCACCTAGTTTGAGCCTTCTACAGCGTTGGGGCCTAAGGGTTGGATGAATTAATGGCAGGTACTTAAAACAGTGACTGTCGAAGCACAGGAAGATACACAGGAGGAATATACAGAAACAGGCACTTTGGGGCTTTCTGTTTTGAAGGAAACCTCTAAAGCCTTATTCTATTAAAAACAGAAGTTGAATACCATTTTCATAAGCACAGGCATGTGCCGGAGTTGGGAAGAGGAAAGCAGGAAAGAGGAAAGTGATTAGGCTTACAGATGTACCTTGAACAGAAAATCTTGATTGGAATCTACTATCTAAAGATTAAATTATGCAAAGGAAAAAATTCACGTCAGTTTCAGCAGCATTCAGGAAGTTTCCAACGTGTATTCCAAGAGACAAGACATTTGTCATTAATGCCATTTCAGATAACTTTACTATCAAGGTATTAACCTTCTTCTGTTAGTATTTTCAAAGCAGCTTGAAGTTTATTGATTTTCTCTGGTACTGGATGATTAATTTTATTCTTTAGGAATCTCATGAAAATTATTCTAAGCCATATACCATAATGCCAGCAGCTGGAAGCCATAATGCAATCTTCTGTTTGCTAGTTACCTGTGTTGAATAACCTCGCAAGAACATAACTGCTATGAAAAGCTCAGTTCAAAAATCCTTTGGCTTATCACAATTTGTAATTACTTTAGTTGAATTTGTTTTCTTGATTTCTTCTATAGGTCTTTATAAAGAGGTCAGAACCATGAGGACCAGAACCACGATTGCCTTGCTTCCTACAGTATTCCGAACATCTAAGATAATACTGTCCACAGAGCACGAGGTTTAATAGCAGTTTGTTGAATTAATGAATTGATGAACAAGAACTACCTAAGTCAGCTGGTTTGACGTCAACCAAGAAATTTCTCCATTTGCCTTGAGATTCAGCCTCAAAGGACTTGGTCATTCTAAGGACCAGAAGGCCAGGAAAAATTGTCTACATGGCTTGACATGAAACAGAAAGCGCTGTAAAACTCAGCCACAATGATTTATTAATGTTCTAAACTGTAATGTATAACTCTGATAAAAATGTTTAATCTTCCTAAATCTAAATACTTTGTTTTCAATTAATTCTCACATTTGAATGATGTGTCTTTGTTTACTCTAAGTGGCTGAGAGTGAGAACGTTGAAGACTAATCATTGAGTAAGAATCCTGAGAACAGTAGAAGAGGGAGCAACCTCCCAAATCTGATGTTTAAAGGGAAAAATCATATTTAATTCCTAGAGTAGTAAAAGAAACCAGTCACAAAGACGAGGATAAAACTCTTTGGAAGTTCTTCAGTTTTATTTTCCTTAGTGAAGTTCAAATTTTACCATAGTAGACAAGGATTTCTGATGGTTTGTGCAGTGTGAGTGTGTTACAAGTGATAAATCATCATATGGAGAGGGGCACACACATTTTTAAAAAGGTCATAATGTAATAACGTTTGCTATAGAAATGGTTCTTGAGAAGGAAAGGGTTTGCGGCTTATTTAGTAACCCATTGTGTCTTCTCTGAGGACGTCCAAGAAGAGAAGGGAGAGAAAGAGAGAGAGACAGAAATGACCCAGTAAAGAATCCTTGTAAACATACTAATCAGACCTCCTGATGGTATTTACTAGCAGAAAGGTAACGAGACTCTTTTCTGTGGCATCCTTTTTGCAGGGTATATCTAGTCTGTCTAGGTTGCTTATGGCAATTGAATGAGAAACTTATTGGTTTGTGGGATATGGCCCAGTGAAAAATGTTAGGTCAACGATATAATTATGGAGGAAACAAAGGGAGTTGTTTCGTAACCACAATGGCTTCCTTGTGGAAACGATGGCCTACATGCATCACTAAGAAACCTCAAACATTAAATCTGGACCAGCCCACATCCTCATGTGGCACAGGGTGTGAGGAGCTGCACCAGTGATTGCAGACATTTTTGTGAATTGCCTTTATCATCACCTGCATCCTTTGAATTATTAGGAAAGCTGGATACTTCGTAAGAACTCTGATTTTTGTGAGTCTGATATGGCAGTCTGGCTCTTTGTGTTATCTGAGGTCTGGAAATAATTTTAAATGAATAATAGGCATTTTTCCAGAAAGTCAATGTGATATTTCCTCCACAACGGTAAACTGGAGGCACTCATTACAAAGAGCATTGGGACATCAGTAATTCCTTTGTTTTATTCAGAATGTCTAAAAGTTTCTCTCATTAAAAAATATACTCAGAGAAACTGTCTTATGGGATTCAGACAATTCTGAGTTGTCTAGACAAATAGGCTGCAGAAACGAAGGCAATTTAAAATGGATTACTATTTTCACATTGAACATAATTTCTTTTTATAAAATAATTTTATGTCTATCAGTAACAACCTGGATCTAATCAGATAGAAAGATTTATGTATGGAAGGAGAGACTGAATTGTCCTTAGGAACAGTAAGTGGATGTAAATGTCAAAGAAAAACAACAATAATTTGTACTTTCTCTTTAAGTCTTCATGAAAAGCTTATTATACAGAAAACAATAAATAAGGTAATAAAATATACCTTATCACCTTGAGAGACTGAACTAGAAACTAAGAAGAATTCCTTTCTGGAGGGAAATCTAAAGAAAAAGAATAGCATTGTTCTTCAGAATAACCTGAAGCAAATACCTATGACTGCTAGAAGTAAAATTTTATTTATTTATTTATTTATTTATTTATTTATTTATTTCCTTATTTTTTGAGACAGTGTCTCACTCTGTTACCTAGGCTGGAGTACAGTGGCGTGATTTGGGCTCACTGCAATCTCTGCCTCCTGGGCTCAAGTAATCCTCCCACCTCAGCCCCTCAAGTAGCTGGGTCCCCAGTCATACAACACCCTGCCCAGCTAATTTTTGTATTTTTTTGTAGAGATGGGGTTTCACCATGTTGCCCAGGCTGGTCTAGAACTCCTGAGCTCAAGCTATCTGCCTGCCTCAGCCTCCCAAAGTGCTGATATTACAGGCCTGAGCCACCATGTCCAGCCATAAGATATTTAATTAAACTTACTGAAAACCAAGTTCAAGGATCCTTACTATGTCACCTCTCCCTACCAGAACTGTCACAGCTGAACTAGCTTTGTCCAGGATATTTGGCTCTTCCTTGATGTTCAGGGCATCAGAAACTGAACTAGAGCTCAGGGGAGAGAAAGCAGTAGGAATGTCCTCTCATTGCCTGGCATGATGGCTGCCATGAACTTCTTGGAACTAAAGAAAAGAGAGTGACATTATCAGTAACCTTTTAAGAGATACATTTTCAGTGAGATAAGTAAAATAGTTATCAGGTGTCCCAATTTTTCGAGAAATAGACTTTTAGCTGATGTTAGGAGAATTACATTTCCTCACCACAACTAGATTGTGCCTTTGTGCCAGTTTTGTAATTAAATTGCTGAATCTTCGCAGCTAGGTATTTCCTGAAATCGTATGCAGAAGAATTTTGCTTCTTTTCTATGTTGGATTCATTTTCAATTTTACTTGACGTATTCTAAGAAACTATGAAAGATGTAAATAAAGTCTATATTTTTCTTTAATCACGGTTTTTCTATTTCCTGAGTATTTGAAGCAAATCTATCTTTCCAGAGTCGCATGTTTGTTTTTCAGTGGACCTTCCTGATAAAGAGCTACAGATGTACTTCAAGGATACCTAAAGACAATAATCACATTACATCTATGTAATCAAGAACGCAACTTGCTGTCTTGTTTCTTATCAAAGGATTACATTTGCCATATGTTCATAAGTTAGTTTTTGATTGTTTACAATATGTGACTGAACTCATCTCTTGGTCCATCAGGTATAACTATTAAGATTCAGGCTAAGATTTTTATCTGAAGTTCTAAGGAAACCAACTATGGAGTATATCTAGAAACACAAGAGCCGATTAACAAAAGTAAGAGTAGAAAATTTAAATATGATTACGTTAAAAAAAAGAACAAAAACAACAATCCATGATTATCCTGTGCTAATGTGGGCATTAGTTTTCTGTTTTATTTACATGGAGAGAGGTCAAAATTAAGGTACAAGTCAAACCTATAAGACTTCAAGTCTTATAGATGTAGGATAGACCACGAAACACTTATAGATCTGAAATGACTTGGAGAAGCTACAGAGAAGGCAGCCATTCATCAGGCTTTGGAACTCTAAACAACATCAGAATGCAAATTTTCTTCTGCCTGGAATTTTGCTTCTTTGACTACTTCAAGGAAATAGCTTATTCAGAAAGAAAATTCTTTAAAATGAGGGGGAAAAGTAAGGCAAGAAAAATAGTGCAATCTCTCAGAAAATGTCAGGCAAGCAAACAGTTAGGAGTGGAAGAACAAATAACTATTTGGGTAGAGGATTGGTGCCTGACTGTCCCAAAGCAGCTGCCATCATTACAAGTCCCTTGGCAGCCAGTTTGCAGGGGGTAAGAGGAAGGTACCCATATGTCCCCTTGCTTGTGTTCATTCTCAAATATTAAAAACAGGTAGGGTGACATTATTCCATTGGTCTCAAAGTTAACATGTGCATTTGTTCAGAAGTTATTCAACCAGGGGTTTAATAATTTGTTTTCACGCCACAACTATGTGACTGTTTAAATAATCATCTGCCTCCTTCCAGGTCTAACAGACAGACTTACTTAAATGTTCTGGAACTTTAATGTTCTGCAGCTAACTCCGATAAAGACACTAAAGGAAGGATGCCAAGGAGACTTGGATCCAGAATCCAATTCTGATGAAAGGTTTATTTCTTTGGAGCAATAAAAACTCATGATTTGATGGAATTGCCCTAAAAGGTTAATTTCTAGAAAACGATTTCCTGCCTACAGTTATAATACTGATGTCTTAGAGAAAGGAGTCCCTTCTAGAAGCATCTTTCATTGTTTTAATATTGAAAGAACTTTGGATTATTCCAAATAGTACTTTTTCTTAAAAGTTCCCCTTCAGGGTTACTTTTTAAATCTGTTTTTAATGGTGATTAATTCACTCACTTCTCAGCTTTTTTTCAACGTCCTTAGACCATGATTAACTTTGGCACTGTGATAAAACATCGGCTATCCCAATCCTCATTATGCAAGAGTATCAGCTGCACAGTGACAAGTGACTTTCTGCTACTGTCTGTGTGAGTTTAGTGAAGATGTCTACACAAATGCAGTCATTGATCCATTGCTGTTCGCTGGTTATTACATTGCAAATACCAAATAGTAACCCTACAAGACTTGCTATCCTTTCCTTATTGAAAATATTCCTTTATTAATGGGAAAAAAGACTGTATTCAGAAAACGTATTTGTTAGCATGGCTAAGACCACCAAAAGAATTCCATACATTTAGACAGGTTTGCCATTTGTTAAGCTCAATATTTTAGAATTATCAGCAAGCACACCTGCATCTGAAAATTATATTTCAAAACAAAATTCTTGATCTAGAGAACAATCACGTTTTGAAATTGGATGCTGCTTTTGGGTGTCATTTTTATGAAGTTAATATTGTCCCAAGTAACACCATACTGCTAGAGGCTGTGTTTACTTAGCTGTCCCCAAAAGAGTTGCAAAGTTAAAAAGAAAAATAAATACTGTGAAGGGACTCTTCAGTGACTAACAAGTCTCCTTCGGGAGAGTGAATTATAAAACTTCATCAAGTCCACTAAATCTACTCTCTACAAACTTTGTATATAAGCCACTCTAACCAGGATTTGTGACATAATTTGCAGGGTCCAGTGGAAAATGAAAATGTGAGACTCCTTGTTTAAAAATTTCTAGAAATTCCAAGATGGCAACAGCACAGCACTAAACCAGATGTGGTATCTTTCTAAGCACAGGAACCAGTGTGGACTGGATGGCCACGAAGCTGGCCCTGGCTTTAACCATAATACTACTGTTTGTTATTAATATTATTAGGATTAATTATTATTTTGAGACAGGGTCACTCTCTGTCACCCAGGCTGGAGTGCCGTGGCATGATCTTGGCTCTCTGCAATCTTCACCTCTTCGGTTTGAGTGATTCTCCTGCCTCTGCCTCCCAAGTAGCTGAGACTACAGGCTTTTGCCACCATGCCTGGCTAATTTTTGTATTTTCAGTAGAGAAGGGTTTTTCCATGTTGGGCAGGTTGGTCTCACACTCCTGGCTTCAAGTGATCTGCCCGCCTTGGCCTTCTAAAGTGCTGGGATTACAGGCATGAGCCACTGCGCCTGGCTGCTATCAAATTAACACTGGTGGATCTTTTGAGAACAAAGCCAAACTTTAACAGTAAACATTTGAAATGTGACAAAATATCTAGGAATATACCTTTTTGTTTTTGTTCTTCAAATCTACCTCATATCTGACACCCCTACAGAGATGATGCTCAGAAAGATCAGTGCCCCAAGTCACTATACTCAAGTCTCCCTGACACTTCTTACCATTCATAAATTTAAGCTGTCACCATCCAAGCTATCAGGGTTAATTTTTCTGCCTGAGGTCACAACTCCCATATACTTCTCATTTTTCACCCCATTTACCTACTGTGTAGGCATCTATTTAGAGTTTACAATCTTGAATTTTATGTAAAGATCTCAGGGAAAACATAAATGAATAGATAATGGCAATCGATATTAATTTATTACCTTCTATTGTCTGTCTTTCTGTGTTTATGCCTAAACAATGTTTAGAGTTTTAAAAAAACTTTTTATGATGAAAATTTCTAAGCATGCGACAGTTGAAAATATCGTCCACATGGATCCATCACTAAGCCTCATAACCATTATTTGTTTTGCCATTTTTGTTTCATTTATTCCCGTCTATTCTCCCTGCTCCCATCTTATTTTGGCTGGGATACTTTCAATAAAGCTTCAAATATCAAGTCATTTACCCAAATTCTTCAACATGAATTTTTTTTTTCTTATGTAATGCAATGCATTATTTCTTCTACTAAAATTAGTTTAAAAAACCCATATTCTCATCCAATACATGATTCATATTCAAACATCCCCTAATGTCTAAACAATATTTTTTAAGAGGTTTTTGAATCAGGATCCAAAAATGTTTCCCTCATTGCATTAGCTTTTACATAGCCCTTGCTTCTTTAAACCAGTAACAGAACCACACCTTTACCTTTTAATTTGTTTTTTAAAAATTTGTTTCACTACAAGTCACAAAATGATGCTTTCCTATTTCTCCCCTTTCTCCTGTTTAGAAAACTTCACTGACATCTTAAGTTCTTTTGGTTAGTCCAAAGAGCAATTTCTACTGAAAGGACAGAAGACATGCTTACTCTTCCCTGTAAGTATCAGGTTTAAGATGATGAAAGATGATGAATTGGTGCCTTAGCAGCTTCCCATCGTGTCTAGTACATTTTGTTTTGTTGCTCCAAATTTTGAAAATATTTTTTGAGTGCTACTATGAAATCACGGAGATATAATTTGTTTTAATTGGGTGCAGCCATTATTCTTTTTGATTTTCAATTTGTCTCATCCTTTGTCTGCAGGAGCCTCTTCAATCCGGCTTCTAGGTATTTTTTTTTTTTTTTTAATGACACAATTTGCCTTAGTAGTGTATTTAGAGCGGAAACAAGGGCTGCAGTGGTACTCATGGCTGCGGGGTTGCCAGTGCTTCCAGGCAACCGACTCAGCTTAAAAGTGAGGGACAAAAGCCTGAGTTCACACTGATGTCATGTTTCCTATCTTTTTAAAGGTTTGCTTTTTGAATACATTAATCCACATTAACTGTTACTTTCTGACCTTAGATTTCCCTCAAAGTTCTAATTATTGAGCAGTAAAGCCACTTCTCTTTTGACTCCTAATTCATCCTTTAGTTTGTACCAAGCCTCTTTGTCACTCAGCCTTCAGGTTGTCAAGTCCCTAAATTCCATGTAGTGAATTGTGTGACCTTCATCTCTTTTGCAAAGTCCTGAGAGAATGTCAAGAAGAGACTGCTTTGGTCCCCATTATGGAAATATTTTTCATGCTTCTCAATCTGTTTTATCTTTAAGATAATCTAAATTTTTCCCCAAATTTCTTCAATTTCTGTGTCATAAGTACATAGACATGGCAATTAACTCATCAACATTTCTAGTTCTAATTATTCTTATAGTGCATTTACATAATTTATTTTAATTGCATCCATCATAATCGAATTGTGGTGATTTAGTCTGCATATAATTTTTAGTACGGGGGAATGCCTCCACAATTATTCAGGTTATTAATAGTCGTTGCTTCAGAACTGAGATAAATTCTAAGTGTCTAGGGACTCAGAAAGAGAGTATTTCACACAAACTAATTCAGCTGCATGGGAATTAGACGCTGTGCCTAGTGACAGGTAGAGTCTCAGAATTAGTTTCAGTCTATTAGAAAAGCTACCTAAGAAAAATTCCAAGGAGCCTGACCTTGTCTTACTTGATTATACCAGTCTCGTTCTCTGATGGGTAATCAGCTTTTAAATTCAGTTCAAAATAGAAATAAATTAAAGACTAGGTTCAAATCACAGAAGAGAAAGAACCTCTACATATAATGGATTATGTTTCCAGAGAACAAGAGCATTCTGATGCTTCAAGATTGGTATATAACAGAGTAGAATATATGATCAGCTTTTTTCAGTAAACACTACATTTATCTTAGTAGCTAAAAGATAAATTGGTCCAGTTGAATCAAGGCTGGACAGCAGGATACGAATACAGTGAATTCTGCTCTATAGAAATTGGAAGGAGGTTTTCCTTTTTCTGTTATTCCATGCCATGCCCTCTGACTGTTTGCCATGGCACAAAAACACCACTATAGCAAAATCTATTCAAAATAATGTAGCATTTAAACTCTTTAAATTAGGAAGAAAATTCTGGCAAATAGTTTGATCCCAGGAAATGTAACATTCATAAAGGCATGGCTCATGACACTATGATCACATCTGGAAATGGACTGCTATGAAAACTGACCTCAGCGAACAATTTAATTACAAAGCAGCCTGCCACAACTTCAGATATCTACTTTTCAAAACCCAGGTGGACACTGAGAGCTCATTTTTCCACCTCTCATTTTCTAGAGCTTCCAGATGAATTGTCTGCCTCATGCAATTATCAAAGGCCCCTTCCTGTACACACACAGAAGCTCACCCTATTGACCAGGCTCCCAGCTGAATGAATGACGGTTCCATTTTCATGAAAGAAATAGGAAAGGGACCAAACACTGCCTGTCACTATGCAACTCGTTCGTCTGTCATCATAACTTCTAATGGGAGTGCTTTATCTTAGTCTTTCAGATCCTCTGTAAACTGTACAGGAAAAAAAAAAATGTTCAGGGAAAACACCTTGAAGGTTACCCTTCAGAAAAAAAAAGTTTGGACCCAAACAGGTTTTCTTGCACAGAACAAATTACTATACATTCTGAAAATATCCCTTGTTATGTGAGTCAATAATATGTTCCTTCTGTTCAATTGAAAAGGAAGTCAGTTACATATCTGTGTCAAAGAAACCGATCGTAGAGAACATCGTCTGGTGTTCATTAGACTCATAGTTAGATGAGTAATTTTATGTTTTGTCACATGCTCCACAGTCATCACTGTGACCTTCATTACACAGCAATAGCTCAATGTGTCAGGAACTGGGGATGACATGTTGCTCATCAGAAGAACCTGTGTGTAGATTCCAGATCGACTGCCTCCAACCGTGGATTTGTATATGTACTTAACCCCTCTGGCCTTGATATGCTCCTATAAGTAAACGGGAATAACGTCATCCCAGCAGTCAAGTGTAAGGATTAAATGAGGTAATACAGGTAACCCCCAAGCATAGTAACTAGTATAATGCAGGTACTTAAGAGGATGTAGTTTTCTTAGTATTTTTGTAGTAAAATGAAAAAAAGGAAAAATAATTAGAGAAATAGCCAAGTTCGGGGCTGTGATTATCATAGGCTCTCTATATTTTTGATGTCGTCATTCAAATTTATTAAAGAATCAACACATACTCAGCTATTGTGCAGCACAAAATGGACAGCTCGTGTTTGTACACATTTGATCCTCTTTTATTCTGGCTCTTGATGTTGGTGTTAAGGGATCATGATTGCCTCTCATGGTTCCAATTCAAGAGTTACAGCAATAAAATCTCAGTAACCTATGGCATATTTATCTGAAACTTTATGAAATCTATTTATAACTTCAGCTTGAACAAACTTTCCAGATCATAAATTCTCTATAATTTTAAAGACTAATTTCTTTCTTTCTTTTTTTTTTTTTTTTTCCTAAATTCATCCTTTGAAGATTTCACATCAACCACCTAATTCCTCCACTTATCTCTGAATAAACACTTAGTTCAAGGCTAGTGTTTTGAGATTTGGTTAAAATCACCTACTAGCAACTAAATAAATAAACAAATAGATCAGTTTTCAGATCATTTTGTGTTCTTTAAAATACAGAAGCTTTCAGATAATTATTTTATAATTGGAATTAAAAAGAAAATAAAAGACAGGATTTGAGAGATCATGAGGTTTGCCCAAGGTCACACAGCTAATTGTGGCAGAACTTCGAGCCTTTGTCTTCAAAGCCTGGAATTTTCTAATTGTTGTAATCTAAGCTCATTGCTGGTTCCCCTTCCCCAGGATCATTTTAGCTGATAGCAGGCATTTGATACACGTACAAGAATTAGTAGACCTTGTTCTCATGCTATCCTGCAGCAATCTGGCTACACGGCTTTGGGAAAGTCACCTATGAAGTACAGACCTTCCTAAAGAAGTTCTTAAATAATTTGACTTTTTAAAAAAGTAAATGCAATTATTAACTTTATTAT
This sequence comes from Mandrillus leucophaeus, assembly GCF_000951045.1. NCBI lineage: Eukaryota > Metazoa > Chordata > Mammalia > Primates > Cercopithecidae > Mandrillus > Mandrillus leucophaeus. The sequence continues at coordinate 779,264 of NW_012108786.1, read as the reverse complement.
GATCATACAGATAATAAATACTTATAGAGAAAATTCAAGCAATAGAGAAGAATATAAAGAGGAAAACCAAAACCACCCAGTGTTCTCCAAACGAGAAATAATCCAATGCATACTTTGATTAATGCTATTCTGAATCTCTATGCAGATATACACATATAAAATTTTATGTGACTGCAATATTCTTATCCATGCTATAAGCTTGTTCACATCAACATTTTTTCCATTTAATAAAATTTACAAAAATTTTAACATTAGAACTTGGTAAGGTTTTTCTATGTAAAATCCAACTTAATACTCAAAGTAAGTTTTACAGAACTCAGTCCCAGACGAGATATTTGTACAAGGGCACAAGGCTGGTATTTGGTGGGACTGCAGTGGAATAAGGTTTCAATACAGCCAATTTTAACTGAGGGCAATCCTTTAGAACGACTGTACTGCATCCGCTGAATGAATATCTAGGATCTATTTTAAATAAATACAGATGGGTAATGAAATAGCTTTAGGGTTTCTGATAGTACAAAGATCTAATTGATAAACATCAAATATATTTGTGTGTATTTGATCAAACATCTCCTTGGATATAATTCCAAATATATAATTTTTGGGTTAAAATGTACATATCTCCAATTGCCAGATTAAACATTATGCTTTTATAGAACAGTCATTTCTCTACATCCTCAACAATGAGTGTTACTGATATTAAAATAAGCAGAGATTTACTTCATTAACACAGACTCTCGCTTTTGGCTTTGTAATGCAGAATTAAAAACATATACTTGCTGTGGCCCATTCTTTAAAATTTAATAAACGTTTACTAAGTTATCTTAAGAGTAGATATTGTGGGGGAAACAAGAATGCTTGCTTCATAAATCTCACAATATAATACCTGAAAAATCATCATTTTTGGGAAATAGCAAGGATCATTCCACATATTGCTGGTATAAAAATAGTAATATTATGGATAGAAATGGTACAACACACCCCAAAATCTTTTATATGTTCATATCTATGACTCAGTAATTTCACTAGTTGGATTCAATTTTCAGAAAATGACAAGAGATGTGTTCTCAAAAATACTTATTTTAATATTACCTATGAAAGTGAAAAATGGGAAACTTAAGTATGTAAAATAGACATTGAGTATGGACTATGACACATCCATTAGATGAGCTATTATTTAGCCATTTAAACTTTTGTAACTTGTAGATGACTTTAATCATATACCAAAATGTTCTCAATATTTTAAACAGAAACACAGTATAGACACTGAATAATTCTGATTCATAAACACATATTTGTATAAAATGCAAGAAAAATTTGCCCAACACATTTATGGTGGTTAGATTACATATTTTTATTTTATTCTTTTGACTTTTATCATTCTTCCCCCCCCCAAATATTGTACAACCAATTGCATTTCTTTTATGCAAAAACTAAAAACTTACTTCATATTTCATCTTTGTCCAATCGTTGATACAGATCTCAGAACCTAAAAGGTTCCACTTAATTCTCACTCATTGTCAGTCCTATAAACAAGTCATCTGACTTATGTCTTGTTAACATCCCTGCATGCAGATCCGTAGGAAATGTTTCTTCTGGTCCCCTTCCTTTTTGTTTCAGTCTGCCCAGTTCCTTTCCCTATTCCCCCTAATTCTAGTAGATCTTCTCATTCGGTGAGCCTGCCTGCCATGACACAGAATATTCAATCTTGTAGACACACTGTTTAGTCCAGGAAGTGGCATGAGACCCAAGATGGACCCATCAGAGCCCTTCGGATGTAGAGAAATTTAGGTTCAGGAGCCCTGAGGTCGAGGGAGGCATGCTGGTAACATGCTTGCCCATGAATGTAGCATATAGACAGGAAAGACAGGTAGAGCTGAGGTGCAGGGAGAAAAACATGCTCCTAATGGCATCTTGTGAATCCTTGGATACACCCGTGCCTGAAACTAGTGCCAGTCTAAAGCCTTCTTAATTTTGTGGACCCTAAAATGTCCTTTTTCTTTAAGCAAGTATGAGTTGCAGGTCTGTCACTTATCATTAAGAGTACCAATAAAGGGTCCAATCAAAGGGGGTGACTTACGTTTCAACTCTCATATGCTATGCAGCACACTTTGCATTCATCACATCTTAATGTGCATGATCAGAAAAAAAAAAACAATTTTAATTCATGTTCAGTAAGTTTCTCGCATGTCCCTTTAACTTGGAGTGACTTAGACTCTCTTTTGTATATCTTTACTTCAAAAAACTTCTAATGTACAACTTAACCCATGAATCTTTCTTAAACATCATTGAGTTCAAAGTTCTAACTAGTTTTTCTTAGCTTGTTGTCAAGGTGATTTGCATTTATATCTCCATCCTTCCCACATACCTTGATGCAATCTGCAAGATAAATGAGAGTGTTCTTTTCTATCTTGCAAATCATTAGATCTGATTATGGCTCTTGAATGGAAAAGCATCCAGCCTGGGAGCATGGTAGGCGAGGGACTGACTGCTGACACCCCACTTGCTGTTCTTCCATTTTCGGAATGCACCGTTCCTCCATTTTCGGAACGCACCATTCTTCCATTTTAGGAATGCACTGGCAAGTCCAGGGTCACACAGTGCAAAACAAGCTTCATCTCCAACTGGGCATGACGGCTCAACACAGTAATTAATTGCTCTCAAGGAAATCTCCTTAAAGCCACTGTAGACTTCAAGTTGTCCCAGACTAATTAGAAAAGGGTCATAATATTGTAATTAAGTTGTCAATCACACAAGAAATAAATTTGTATGGGGACAAATGCTGATGAGGATGTGGGCAAGGGGAAAGGATCAAATACGGTTGGTGGGAACGTAAAGTAGTACAGCCATTATGGAAAACAGAATGGAAGTTTCTCAAAAAACGAAAACTAGAACTATCATAGGATCCAGCAATCTCACTGCTGGGTATATATGCAAAAGAAAAGAAATCAGTATGTTGAAGAGATATCTGCACTCCCATGTTTATTGCAGCACTGTTCACAATAGCAAAGACATGGAAGCAACCTAAGTGTCCATCAATGCATGAATGGATAACAAAAATGTGTTGCATATATACAGGAGAATATTACTCAGCCATAAAAAAAATAGAAGGCCAGGCACTGTGGCTCATGCCTGTAATCCCAGCACTTTGGGAGACCGAGATGGGTGGATCACGAGATCAGGAGATCGAGACCATCCTGGCTAACACAGTGAAACCCTGTCTCTACTAAAAATACAAAAAATTAGCCAGGCAAAGTGGC
>NW_012108786.1:758211-775354 GCF_000951045.1 Mandrillus leucophaeus | reverse complement strand
GATTCAAGGAGGAAGACTCCTAGATGTGCTAATCAAGATGAAAAAATTAGTCTCTGAGGAGGACATTGTATTTCTGACACAGATAAGAGGCGGTCAGTGAGTTCCTATGGAGAGAATTAACAGGATGCTGTATTATTGAGTTTCAGCTGAAAGTAAATAGGGTATTTCCAACCAAAAGCCCAATGTGACCCTCTATTGTAGAACATACAGCACAATTTCCCCACGGCTCTACTTGCATACCTTTATATCTCAGCTACGGCCTGAGGTGGAAACTAAACTGAACTGGCAAAATAAATAAGAGATCTGTGGCCCTAAAGCCCAAGGCATCCTTAACTAGAAGGAAAATAAAATAGTGTGGGCTTCCAAGATCTTCATGGCATATTATGTTATTCTCAGAGAGTATGCAAAATTGTGCACATTTCACGTGTCTGGTCTATAAGCAGTTTGTAGAACTGAGTTCTCTCACCCTTACTAAAATGCGTGTATTTTAAGGCAGCAGTTAGGGTTGGGGTGGTGACCACAGCAGTGATGGGAGAAAACAATTGGTCCCATTGGTGTCAATGGGAACTCCTGCCTTATTCTTTCCTTTGGTGGTCAAGAAAGCTTCCCCAGGGAAGCACAGGATAGCTAGGAAAACCTTGTCAGTGGTGCAAGCAGAGGAACTGGGAGCAGGTTTTTGTGTTGTGATAGGGTGGAAGGGAGAAAGGTGGCAGGCAGGGAAGATTTTATTGATCACAACTTAAAAATATCTCGTCCTTGCCCCAGCAGAAGACGTGTGAGACGGGCTTGCCCAACTGTGCTCCATCTGTGTGATTCATTCATTCCTTCAGTATTTATGGACTGTCGGTAATAGAAGGGGCACAAGGAATAAAAAGCTGAGTTTTGCTGCTTGATTCTCCCCTGTGTTCACGCCCAGCATCAGTTTCAGCTGTTGGTAAATCTGGTGTCTTTCATGCAGTGAAGCAAACAGATTGGGGATCAGAGAGTTTTTGTAACAATTTCAGATCCTCTTCTGCTTTATCCCAAGTTTTCAATCACTGTCATTACTATAGACTTCTGCAGGGGGTTTGTTACTCTCCCACAGAAGGAAGCACACAAAGGTAAGATATGCAAGATGCACACTTCATCAGTGCTGTTTACACACAGACCCTGCACATTTGACCCTGTGTGCTTTTATTCTGTTTCCCCAGAGAATGGGCACGATTTCTTTATCGTGGTTTTCCTTGTATTAAACAATTTATATAGATTACACCCCATGAAAAAGAAGTTCATTGAATATATTATTCTGATCTCCACATCTCTAGCTATGGATTTTAAAGATTCCTCTACTTGGAAACTATAAAAGTGATAATGTTCAAAATGAAAAGGATCTTAATAATTTCAGTTTCATAGAAAAGAATGATTGTGCTGATAAAGACTCCTGAATTGATTCATTGCATGCCCCGACCTCCTTTACATTAAAGATGTCCTCTGTGCAGACAAGTTTTAGTCTGACTAGTAGAGAAAGAGCATTTTTTTAAAAAAAAATCTTTTTACCAAGTAATGCTGACTTCATTATAGTTACATTTCTCCATTAGTTATAAAGAAATATATTCTGGCTATCTGAAACTAAGAACTGAATGGAAATCACATTACAGTTTCATGTTAAGACATCTTGTAATTGGAATAAAGCAACACACACTATGGAATTTCAAGAAAAGGAGAATTCAGTCTTCTGTTCAAGATGTTTATGATTGGCGTTGGTTGATGGGTGACAGGGATGTGTGGGTTGAAGTTTTCTCTCTCAACATATTCACAATTGTGTCTAATCAATATGTTGCTCATGAAGTCCACATGGTAACATCAACATTCTTTGATATTATGCCACATACTTGAACTGGAGAGGAAGATTGCCTTCCCTGAAATGGTAAAAATGTATCAGGCTGAGCTTTTAGCTGAAAGCCAGTGATGAAAATGACAGCGTCTTATCCTTGTAGAGCTCTTTTATGTCTTAAAACAACTTTATAAGCATCATTCGACTTCATTTGATTCAGTCAGAGAAAGGCAGAATGACTTGAGAAATTGATTTGCCTAAAGTACAATTTCACTGTAGAAGGAAGATTAGAACCCAAACGACCTGATTCTCAGTCCAAGATCTTTGAGTTAGAGTACCAACATAATATTATTTTTTCCTCTCAGAAATGTTTTTATGTTAACTTATGTAGGATATGGTTCACCTAAAAAGTTGAACTAGGTGTCCCTTGACCTTCTATTTTTCTGGTTCTTTAGTTAGATAGTGTTATGAACAGGATTGTGTCCCCCCCAAATTCACACGTTAAAGCCCTACTCCCCAATTTGGAGGTCTATATTTGGAGATGGGCCTTTAAGGAGGTAATTACAGTTAAATGAGGTTGGGAGCAGGGGATGCTCCCTGATCTGATAGTACTGGTGTCCTCAGAAAAGAAAGAGCTCACTCTCTGCAGGTGTGCACAGAGGAAAGGCCATGTGAGGATACAGCAAGAAGACAACCGTCAGCAAGCCAGGAAGAGAGCCCTCACCAGAAAACAACCCTGAGGGTACTTCGATCTTGGACTTCTAGCCTCTAGAACTGTGAGAAAATAAATTTCTGTTGCTGATGTCATCCAATCTGTATTATTTTGTTATGGAAACCCTTGCAAAGTCATACAATGTTTTCTCAGGGCAAGAACTAAACTTGTTCTCTGACATCCTGAATAATTAGTTCCGTCTAGCATAGCATGAAGGAGAGCACTACATATTTGTTACAGAAATCAACCGGTTACTGGCATATAAAGTTGAATAATGGTACTATTTCTGTAAGTTTATGTTGTGTTTCTTTATCAACCAACAAATGTTTATGGCCAGGTCAATTGAAAAGTTGATATTTAATAATAATACCAGGAATTCTGCTTATTGAATTTTGAATTTTCTTTAATTTGTAAAAAGGGGCAGATGGCTAATATACCTTCTATTTTAGTAATATTGTTTGTCTACCTAAAAATTTACCATACCCACTGAAGTTCTTGGTGCATCTCCTAGCCTCGGTGATATCAAATGCTAATCATCAAATTTCTTCAATGGTAATTGTGAATACTTAACTGTATAACAGGTCCTGTGCTAAGCTCTTTATGGGCATTATCTCATTTAATATTCAAAATAATCTTTTGAGTTAGGCACTAATTAGTACAACTTTTCAAATAAGGAGAAAGAGAGTTGGAGAGATTATGTAACTTGCCCAAGGTCACACAGGTAATAATGCAGAGGTGGGTTTTGAAACTAGATAGGTGGGGCTCCAGGGCCCTAACCAACACTCTGCTCCACAGTAGCCGTCACCATGGCAAAGACAGGAGGAGACAGTGGGGAGAAGCCATGGAGCTGGGGGAGGAGATAGGGATGGAGGTGAACCTGGGACTGAAGAGATGGTTGGCGGTGGAAGAGATGACTGGCATTCAAACACACGAGAGGTCAGTCTGGCTGCTCAGATGGAAAAAAATCACAGAAGTATGAGAGGTCAGGAGGGAGAAAATGGCACTGTACTAAGTGGGAGAAGATGAAATCCTAAATCAAGGCAGTTGGAATAAAGCAGAAAGGTAATTACCAGAGCTTCGTGACTGGACAAGCAGGGTAAGAGTTAGGCATGGAAACAACCCACTGGTCTTAAGCTTTGATACCAGGGGAGGACAGTGATAGCATTAACTGGGAAGATAAGGAATGAGTCTGGGAGGAGAAAGGAAGACAAAGCTAATTTGCTTTGGGGCATCTGGTTTTACAGCCTCACCTAATCCCTGCCTTTCAGCACCAGATTTTTTTATGACCCTGATCAAAGTTGAGCTTCTCTACAATTCACTTACTTAGGATCTTAATTCCACTCAGTGATAGCCACCTATTTCCCTATTCCAGCTACCATTTCCTATTTGGGAGATTTCTGATACAGGTGTGTTTTCCCAGGAGAGAAACTATGATGCAATCATAGTGGACGCTGCATATGACCAGGTAATCGAGGAGCTACTAGGGGCTGGCCCATTCTTGTGTTACTCCCAAATTAAAGCAGATGACTGTCCTATTGGCTTTGACCTTAGTGTATGTTTAAAACTATAGAAGACTGTGAGTGTGTTAGGTTTTCAATATTTTGTTAGTATTTTTGATGATAAATTTTATTATAAAAACTTACAACAGCCAGCATAGACTTTTACTGTGTGGTGAAACTGAAATTCTCATAGGAGCACACACTGTCCACATTTTCCTCCCAATTTTCAGCTTCTTGAGGCTTCTGAATGTATTGGGACCACATCTAGGATGATTTGCTCTGAAATAAATCCATGAAATTCACTCGTGTATTAAAGCCTGTTAGAGAGGTCTCTTTTTTCTCTTGCTCTATCTTTGAAAATGCTGTGTGTTTGTTTTGTGTAAATACACTCTGTCTGTTTCTGAGAGGGGGCAAAGTCATAGCCAAGGACTAGTTTAAGATATATATTCCAAGCTAGTAGGAAAAGATATATAGAATTCTTAACTTCACTATTCAAGCTGAATATCCAGAATCCTACTCTACATGAGCAAAACATTATTCAAAGCCTTATTCTTGGCTCGGAATAGGAGGTATGTTCTGGGAATTTACAGTTGCATTAAAGAGAAGAATATTGCAGAGAAAAGAAAAGAAAGATATGCCTTCTTTGGTACATATGCAGACAACATATGCTCTGACACTTGCCCACATCCTGTCGAAACACTGATAACAGATTCCAAAGGAACGAGAGAGAGAAAGTTAAGAATTAACAAGCAGCTAGGAGAGTGTATGGTGAATCATTATTCAAAGAGCAAATATACTTGCCTATTATAATAAATGACAAGATGTTTCAAAGAAGGGAAATTGTAGGCCAATTCATGCATTCAAATGTTTTCAAACATCTGTCATGAGCTGGAACAGTAATAAGTGTTTTGGATGATCTAAAGATGAACCTTATACTGTTTTGCCATTGATATGGTTTGGCTGTGTCCCCATCCAAATCTCACCTTGAATTCCCATGTGTTGTGAGAGGGACCCAGTGGAAGGTAACTGAATCATGGGGGCAGGCCTTTCCTGTGCTATTTTTGTGACAGTGAATAAGTCTCATGAGATCTGATGGGTTTATAAAGGGGAATTTCTCTGCACAAGCTCTCCTCTCTTTGCCTGCACCATCTATGTAAGACATGACTTGCTCCTCCTTGCCTTCCCCCATGATTGTGGGGCCTCCCCAGTCACATGGAACTGTAAGTCCAATAAACATCTTTCCTTTGTAAATTGCCCAGTCTCCGGTACATCTTAATCAGCAGCATGAGAATGGACTAATACAGTCATCAAGATAATAATAACATAAAATAGGATGGAATAAGTACTGCAGAGACATTTAAACAACATCTTATGAGGAGCACAAAAGAATGGAGAGATTAACTTAGATTAATATCATGAATTCTAATAACAAAAATCTTATCAGAGGGGGCAGCTTCACTATTATACTCCAGAGTTATTTCAAAATAACTGAACATCTGGCCGTCTTAGGAATGACACTACAATGGTAGTATACTGCGGCCATAGTTTTATTTTATTATTATGCTACACAACTCAATACAAAGGTATGTATAAACCACGAGTCAAAGGTTTCCTGAAGAAAGAACTGTTTATTAACTTCTGGTTAAACTCTTGCTTCAAGAAACTTCACATTTTTCACATATTCTGTTTCCATATTATGGAAAATTATCTGCTTCTTAAAATTATTTGCTTTTTATGCCAGCAGAGAAGATAACTCTTAATTTGATATTCTTTCAAGATGTCATGTAAGCAAAAGGGGCCACAGATTAAACTGCAACCCAGAGGCAAATTGTCTTTTGCAGGACCTATTTTATTTGCCATTATATTCCTGGTGACATTGCCCTTTGTGGTCAGGCAAGTACATGAAGGCAGTGCTTACAATGACACATACATCCCTTTTTCAGACCTGAAGAATAGCTCAAGGTCCATCTAGTCATGCACTTATGTAGCAGACAGTGCTGCAGCCAATGCTGTAATGACCCAAATCTCTTCCTATCTCTTCTAAACAGTTCTGAAAACCTGAACCCTTGGAACGCTTCCAATCACCATCATCTGTGATATTCTTTGGCAGACTTCTCTTTGCCTTCCAGAGCCTCCAGGAGCCAGAAGTGCCCGAAGACTGCCATCTTCCACACAGGCTGGTAACCAATGACCATTGGGGGCGGAAAAATGGCAGCCCAGCTTTTTCTCCTCCAGTTGGGACAACTCTGGCACTCCCGAGGTCTCCTGAGGGACTGGCTGAGATCTACGCCCTGATCTTGAGGACTTCTGCCTGGGCCCTCCCTCTTGCTCCCCTTCGACTCCTTCCCTGTCCTGCTTCCATTGTTTCCTTAGCACACTCCCTTTCATAAACTCCTTTCACGCAAATCAAACCCTCATCTCTGGATCTGCTTCCAGGAAAGTTTATTTAAGAAGTATGGTTTCCTTATTTAATAATATGGTTGACATTTTGCTACTTCCAAAAACAATTTGAGGAAGTGACTAATGATATTTTCCCCTAAATTCACATGCTTTACTCGTCTACAAAGTGAATGACAATTTTCTTCCTATTCATAAACCCTATCTTGGACTAACTGAACCTTATCACGATCAAGTTAATTCTTCATAGAGAAAAGCTCAGAGGGTCCACTCTTTGTTACTTCTGAGAATTTTTTTTTGTAAGATTATTTAATGAGGTCATTTCTCGCACCAAGCCTCGGTAGGTTTGTGGGGCAGCGCCAGTGAATGAGCTGTAGCAGGGTGAGGCATTGCTACACAAATGTGTTTCTCTACCTAAACATCTATTTTTACTATTTTTGGGGGCCCAATTCCAAAATGACAATATTTAGAATTACTTTTGAGTTTGTAATGTAATACAAACATTTTAAAATCTATATTTAAGATGCTTGCTGCACACATCATACTCTTACAAAATGTTTTGAAAATCCTTGCATATTACCAAAATAGAATCAGAACCATTTTAACCTGCGAAGCAATAACTCACATAGGAGCTAACCCAATTAATGTATTTCTCTGACCCACAAGTAGACTATGGGACTAAAATAAACCTGAAGCCAGTCTCTCTGTGGATGCCTGGAGAAAGACAGCATTCCCACAGCCCCCTCAGCTCTGCAGAGATGCCAGTCACAGCTACACAGACACCTAGAGTTGTGGGCAGAGAAAGCTGTAAGACTGTGTGAAAGATGGCCAGCCTTGGGCGATGTGGTAGACCGAGTCAACACAGTCCTCCCAGCATGCCTCAAATCCAAAAATTCTGAATTCAATATTAAGTAGATATGTAATATACTTAAGTTTTATATTTAAATCAGCATTTATATATATACTATATATATGTACGTGAAATACATATATATATATATTTCATTGATGATATTGATGATACATTTTAGTATAGAAATGTATGACAGCCAGCATAGACTTTTACTGTGTGGTGAAATGGAAATTCTCATAGGACCACGCACTATCCATATTTTCTTTCCAATTTTCAGCTTCTCAAGGCTTCTGACTGTATTGGGACTATATCTAGGATGATTTTCTCTGAAATAAATCATATAATGGGGGTATATGTGTGTGTGCCTCAATCCGTTAGACCCACCTTTTCGTAAGAATCCTGAAAATTCCTATTTTAGTTTCAAGGCTGATAGGGCCAAAACAAGATATGCAATTCCTAGCAGTAGAAACTCACTGTTTTTATTCTACATGTCAATAGCTTATATCTTATTTTTCTACTTAGCCTTTGATGAGGGTAAGGTATTAGAAAACTGATTCCTGAAGGGAAAGTGAGAATGAATAAGGTTGCTTTAAGGAGGAGAAAAATAGTAAGAAGGGCATTGAGATTAACAGTGAACACACACAAACACACACATGCACAATAATGATAATAAAAACAATTAGATTTCTAAAGTATATGGTTTTTCTCTTACAGTTTCTTATTTTACTATCACAATAATCCCATTAAATCAGTTGGATAAATAGTATTCTCCTATTTAAGAAAAAAAAATAAAAAACAAAGATTCAGAGAGACAAAATGACTTGTCTGGAGATTGATAGCTGTAATTAAATGCAAAGTAGAACTTTGAGAGGTACAGACATATCTTGGAGATACTGTGGGCTTGGTTCAAGACTGCCAGAATAAAGTGAATATTGCAAAACAGTTAGTCACACGAATTTTTTGGCTTCCTAGTATATATAAAAGCTACGCTTTGGCCAAATGCAGCGGCTCACACTTGTAATTCCAGCACTTTGGGCGGCCAAGGCAGATGGATCAGTTGAGGTCAGGAGTTCAAGACCAGCCTGGCCATCATGGTGAAACCCCATCTGTACTAAAAATACAAAAATTAGCTGGGTATGGTGGCACATGCTTGTAATCCCAGCTACTCGGGAGGCTAAGGCAGGAGAATTGCTTGAACCCAGGAGGTGGAAGTTGCAGTGAACTGAGATTGCGCCACGGAACTCCAGTTTGGGTAACAGAATAAGACTCCATCTAAAAAAAAAGTTATGTTTACATTATATTGTGTTTAGTTAGTGTGCAAAACCATTATGACCAAGAAAATGTACATACCTTAATATTTAAAATGCTTCATTGCTGAAAAAATGCTAATGATTATTGGAGCCTTCAGAAAGTTGGAAACATCTTCCTAGTGAAGGGTCTTGCCTCTATTTCGATGACTTCCAATTGATGAGGGCAGTTGTTGTTGAAAGTTGGGGTGGCCATGGCAGTGTCTTAAAATAAGGCAATGGTGATGTTTGCCACATCAATTGACTCTTTCTTTCATTAACTATTTTTCTGTAACATGTGATGCTGTTTGAAAGCATTTTACTCAGAGCAGAACTTCTTTCAAAATTGGAGTCAGTCCTCTCAAATCCTGTTGTTGCTTTATTAATTAAGTTTAGGTAATATTCTAAATCCTTTGTTATCATTTCAACAATGTTCACAGCAACTTCAGCAGGAGTAGTTTCCATCTCAAGAAACCAATTTCTTTGCTCATCTAGAAGCAGCAACATCTTGTCCATTAAAATTTTATCACGAAATTACAGCAATTCAATCACACCTTCAGGATCAAAATTTAATTCCAGTTCTCTTGTTATTTCTACCACATCTGCAGTTACTTCCACCACCGGAGTCTTGAACCCCTCAAAGTCATCCATAAGGGTTGGAATCAACTTCTTCCAAATTCCTGTTAATGTTAACCTTTTGACCCCCTCTCATTAATCACAAATGCTCTTAATGACATCTAAAATGGTGGGTCCTTTCCAGTAGTTTAAAATTTACTTTGCCCAGACCTACCAGAGAAATCACTCTGTTTGGCAGCTCCAGCCCTATGAATTGTATTTCTTAAATAATAAGATTTGAAAGTCAGGATTACTCCTTGATTCACAGACTGCAGAACAGACGTTGTGTTAGCACGTATGCAAACAATATTAATCTTCTTGTATATCTCCATCAGAACTTTTGGGTGATGAAGTGCATAGTCAATGAACCTTAATACTTTGACAGAAATCTTTTTTTTTTTTTCCTAAGCAGTATGTCTCAATAGCGGGCTTAAAATATTTAGTAAGCCACGCATAAACAGATGTGCTGTCCTCTGGGCTTTGTTGTTCCATTTCTAGGGCACAGGCAGGGTAGAGATAGCAGAACTCTTAAGGGTCCTAGGATTTTTAGGACATTAAGTGAATATTGGCTTCAACTTCAAGTAACCTAACAAGGGCTGTCCTTTGAAGTCTTGAAGCCAGACATCCACTTTTTCTTTCTAGCTATGAAAGTCCTAGATGGCATCTTCTTCCAATAGAAAGATGTTTCATCTAGATTGAAACTGTTGTTTAGTATAGCTGCCTTCGTCAATTACCTTAGCTAGACCTTCTAGATAACTTGCTGCAGCTTCTACACCAGCATTTGCTGTTTTACCTTGCACTTTCACATTATAGAGAAGGCGTCTTTCCTTAAATCTCATGAACCAAACTCTGCTAGCTTCAAATTTTTCTTCTGCAGCTTTCTCACCTCTCTGAGCCTTCACAGAGTTGAAGAGAGTTAGGGCCTTGCTGTGGAATAGGCTGTGGCTTAAGGGAATGTTGTGGTTGGTTCTACGAAGACCATTAAAACTTTCTCCATATCAGCAATAAAGCTGTTTCACCCTTCTATCGTTCATGTTTTCACTGGAGTAGCACTTTCAATTTCCTTAAGAACTTTTTCTTTGCATTCACAACTTGGCTGTTTGGTATAAGAGATGTAGTTTTGGACCTATCTTTGCTTTTGACATGCCTTCTTCACCAAGCTTAATGATTTCCAGCTTTTGATTTAAAGTGACAGATGTGTGACTCTTTTTTTCACTTGAACAGTTAGAGGCCACTGTACTCTTGTTAATTGGCCTAAGTTCAGTATTGTGTCTTTGGGAATAGGGGGTCTTGAGGAGAGGGAGAGATGGGGTAATGGCTGGTCAGTGGAGCAGTTAGAACACACACAACATTTATTAAGTTCATTGTGTTGTACAGGCAATTACAATAGTATCATCAAAGGTCACTGATCACAAATCACCATAACAGATATAATAATAATAAGAACTTTTGAATTGTTGGGAGAATTATCAAAATGTGACACTGAGGCATGAAGTGAGCAAACGCTGCAAGAAAATGATGCCACTAGGGTTGGCTTAAAACAGGGTGTCACAAACCTTCAATTTGTAAAAAGTGCAGTATCTGTGAAGCTCAGTAAAGCAAAACCCAATAAAACGAGGTATGCCTGTGACTGGATTTTATCTGCCCTTCTGAAAGGACCATAATTGTTCAAGACCTTGGAACATTTGATGTAAGCCTACTTCATTGGAAATCCTTTACCTCAGAAGATCTTCTGTGGACAGATTGAAGATAAATGATCAGTTATGCTAATTCATTAGCCTAAATACTAAAAGGGCTTCCTGTCTGCTAAATGAAGTCAACCTCCATCTTCATAGTCATAGATATTAATGGTTGGCTATATCTATAATTCCTCCTATCTTATTCACTCCCTTATTTTTTAATTCATTGACTACTTAAATCCAGTGGAGATCCTTCAAAATGAAATTGAAAGAGGAATTCCATTTACAGCATACAAGGAAAATCCCTATATCCTCACTGCTCTTTTCTTCCCCATCTTTTCCTAGTAAAAGTCATATTCTACAATGGTGCCAGAGTCATCCCTTCAAAACCTAAATCTGACCATATTGTCCACCACTTAAAAACATTCAGCTGCCTGAAGCACTACCTGCTTCAGCAAGAGCAGCACCTATGATTTTCTACAGTCCATCTTCTCTATTACCCCCACCACTCCTCATGTCGTAAGCTTCTGTGTCTCACACAGCATGCTCAGCAATTTGGTCCACACAGTTTTTCTTTTTATTTTTTGTACACTCTGATCCATTTTTTTTTGCCTCAAAGCAAATACCTTTTTACCTAATTCTATGAATTAGGAGCCTCTTGTTGTGCTATAATTGTTCCCTATCCTCATCTTTGCCATTGATCCATCTAGTAGTTTAACGACTCTCTCTCTCTCTCTCTCTCTCTCTCTCTCTCTCTCTCTATGTGTGTGTGTGTGTGCATGTTTTCTTATTAGAGTGGGAGGCCCTTAACATTAGAAATGTGGTGATTTATTCATCTTTAGATTTCTAACATCTAGTTAAAGGCCAGACACATAGTAGGTGCTCAATAAATGTCTGGATACTTGAGGTGAGATGAGCCTAAATTACTTCCTTTAATATGTATTCTTTAGCCCGGGTGAGGTGACTCACACCTGTAATCCTGGCACTTTGGGAGGCTGAGGCAGGAGGAACACTTGAGCCCCAGAGTTCAAGATCAGCCTGTACAACATAGTTAGACCTCATCGCTACAAAAAATGAACAAAATTAGCCAGATGTGGTGGTGTGTACCTGTAGTCCTAGCAACAGAGCAAGACCTTGTCTCAAAAAATATATACATATATGTTTATATATTATATACATTTTACATAATATATATTATACATAAAATTTTTCTTTCATCCTTGTTTACTTAAATTTGATTTGTTCTTTTTCTATTTCCTGTTTAGCATTTTTCCACCCATTCAATGCTTTGCCAATTTTCTAAACACTTGGCATAAAAACCACATTTAAGTAATTGATTAGGGTAGGATAATTCATTTTTCCTTGGCTCTAGGCCCATAATATTAGTTGCAATAGAAAACTAAAAGAAATCACTTAGTTTCCTGAAAGGTTCCCAAGTGAATGAGTCCAATCAATTTTCTTCTCCAGAAATCTTAATGTAATAAAACTTGCAGAAGGAAATGGATTAGGTATTATTATCACATACATTGCCTACTGAGTTCTCCAGTCCTTCCTCCCTTTGCTCTTATTAATCATGCAATAAAGGGGCTAACTAGAAACACGAAAAAAGCTGTATTATCAGCTTCACAAATTTCACAATGAAAGAAACTTGCAAGGTGTGTTATAGCATCATTTTGGGGCTACTCTGATCCCCATTTGATATTTCTGGGAACTAAACGGACAGTTGTAGCCAAGAAGAGAAAATGGATTTCAGTTTTTATCTTCACAACTTTAAGAATTCAGTTTAAAAATCCTCTTTTTCCAAAATGATATATGACACACATTTCCTTGCTAGTTCCGTCAGCGTGGTCAGTAGCCTGACTACTTCTGAACATGGCTTCAACTGAGAAACAGAATTAGAGTTATTTATTTACCATTATGACCGTCAGAAAACTTGAATGCAAAAATTCAACTCACACTTTTGTTTTACAAGCTGAAAGGATTACACACACACACACACGCATTGTGTGTGTGTACATATATGAAGTAGCATTCATCATTGTTATCTGAAAAGTCGTCTATGACAATTTTCTCACTGGATTGGATAGAATATGGCTCTAATGAGACAAAAGACATGGCTGGCGAGACCAAAACAATCTGATGCTTTACACAAGAATCACATTTGTGGTCTCATTTGTACCACTAGGTGCAGCAAAACACATAACAAGATGCACGTTGATGACCACAGGGGTGGCCGGTGAGATGGAGATGTTCATCTCACTGCATCAATGCAATCTATCACCATTATTAGAAAATGTCATTTCGGACAGTTCTCTGCTTCCCATCCAAGTCCCTCATACTCCTATTATGCAATCTCAGAAATAATGTTGATTTATTTGGTAGGGGAAGAAAACTCCAGAGAGTGAGTGCAGAAAAAAAAAAAAAAAAAAAAGGGGGGTTTGGTGAGTGAAAAAAAAAAAAAAAAAAAAAGGTGGGCTTTGGAAACAGGCTTGTTTCCAGCCCCAGCTATGATGCTGCTTAGTGATGAGAATCTGGACATGTTACTCAAATGCGAGGAGCTGCTTCCTCACCTGTAAAATAAGTGTCATAATTTCTACCTCAGTGTTTTTCAGAATGCTGTTAAATTAAATATGATTAGATATCTAAAGCACTTAGTACAGTCCCTACTACATAACAAAATTATCAGCAAATGTTTTCTCCTCCTCACTAATGGAAGGCAGAAACAATAACATAATTAAATGTGATGCATTGGAATAATCAGATAAAAATTATACAACTGATAGTTAACTCATTAGATTAAAAGATTAAGGACTGGAATTAACATGGCCAGGGGGAGGTTAGCCTCATGTAGAGAAAGCAGGTTAGAATCTCTCTAGCTTGTACCTAAACTAGGTCTCATGTTCTACTCTCAGAAAGGTATCGAGTTGTTGATTTAAACAGTAACACACATTTATGTAATACCTACAAAGTGCCCAGTGTACTGGACATTGGGAAGACAGAGATGAAAGATTCACTTTCTACCTACACACCAATCTACTGGGGATCAGGTAGGTTGGGGAGGCACTCAGGATGCTATCTATCTTCTTTTGTTATTTTTCCAGCTTTAATGAGGTATAATTGGTATACTAAAAACTGCACATAATTAATGTATACAATGTGTTGCGGTTGGACATATATATACACACACATATATACATATGTATATATAGGTCATATACATGTGTATATATAGGTCTACACACTAGTGTTACTGTAACAGTGAAACAACAAAAAAACTAACATAATTAACTTCATTTTGATTTAGCCCATTTCCCATTGAGAAGAAACTACAGCTCACCGCCAGCGCTCATTTAATTTATATAAACATGCTCTTTGAGGGTGAATCAAGTCTGACTGATTTTCAATGTGAAAGTAAAATATAAAAGCTGTTGAAGTTATTTCTAAATAGAACTCGTCTCTAATCCTAATGTAACAGAAATGCATACGATGTTACATTAGGATTAGAGACAAGAGTATTCTCAGGGCAAATGGGAAACGGGTTAAGGGGCCTTTACCTATTACTGCATGTAGGCTAGGTTAATTTCAGAGCACTGAGATACTATGCAAAAACAGCAATGATGGAGTTTTTAAAGCTAAATCTGGGATTAAAGGGGGATGTGTGTAAACAGTTCTGTTTTGTTAAGGATTTATAGGAACACTGTGACCTGACCCAGAACAAAGAAGTTCCCAACCTTCTCAGACTCTTGCTGCTGCCCAGATGTCTAGCTATTGGTCAGCTCTTGATCTAGATTCCCCTGCTCTTCCCCTGCCCTTAACATAAAGACAGCCTAACATCTGTGCTGACTTAAGATGGTCTTTGCGGCTATAGTCCACCCTCTTCGTGGTTTACCGGCTCTCTGGATAAACCTCCTTTTCCTCCTACCAACCCTCATCTCTCCTGTCTGGCTTTTAAGTAGCAAGTGGCCAATCCTGGGTTCACTTACACTATCATCACCACAATCTGAGTAATAAACATACCCACACCTCCAAAAGTCTTCTTGTGTCCTCTTTTTGTGTGTGTGTGACAAGGATACTTAACACAAGATCCATCTCAATAAATTTTTAAGTACATAACACTTTACTGTTCACTGTAGGTATCATGTTGTACAGGAGGTCTCTGGAACTTATTCGTCTTGAGTAAATTTATACTTACTGAATAACAGCTCTCATTATTCCCCTGATTCCATCCCCTTCCACCATTCTATTCTCTATCACTATACCGTTGATTATTTTAGATGCCTTTTTATGTGAGAAATCCTGCAGTATTTGTTGGTATTACCTATCCTGCAGTATTTGTTGATATTACCTATCCTGCAGTATTTGTTGATATTACCTATCCTGCAGTATTTGTTGATATTACCTATCTCCTGTTGTTTTCTTGTTAAAAAGAAAATGTCCCTTGTGCGGGATAATATACAAAGCTTTCACCAGTCAGGAAAAATACAACTTTCACACAGTCAGAAACTGAAAAAGACTAAAACCCACCTCCCTCCTAATTCCCCACTTGACAGAGGGGAGAAAAAGAGGCCTGTAGCAGCTCCGTGATCTTTTCAAGCTCCTAAAACTGGTAGAAGCAGAGTGGGAATATAAGAAGTCTCGTGTTGGGTTCACAGCTTAAGGCTACTGGTTCAATGGAAACCTAGGACCCTTACCTGAAAAACAATTTAAAGTACGTGCCTTGTTTGGGGTGGCTCTTCCCTTGGGGGAAATCATGTTCACATTTGACACTAGAGTCAGCCTTCTTCCTGCCTTGTTCAAATTTCAGAGCCAAAGTTACAGCCGCAGTTGGACTCCAGAGAGGAGGAGAGAGAGTAGGGGGGCACTTATTTTTCTCACGAGCTTCCCACTAATAATGATACATTCCCCTTGCTCCCTGCCCAAGGCAGGGCTTTAATATAAAAACGCAGAAGCATCTTTTGATCATAAATAATTTCTGAAGCATTAAAGACAAGATTGTTTTAAGAACTGCATTTAAAACATCTATGCTTCTTATCTTTGTTTCCTTAAAGGGAAATAGCAGTAATTCCTCCAAATAAATGATCAGTTCTTAATGGCTTCTTTGGCTTGAATTTTAGTGCAGTTGCTTTATTTGAGATCTTATTAAACAATGGGTTTAAAGGCTCAAAAGATTTCATTTTTTAAAAGTACAAAATGGATAATAATTCTTCAAAGTCTGAATATTTTGCTCTACACCAATCTCTAGATTTTTACTATGGAGCAGAAAAACAGGAAAGGTTCCGAGCATCCTTTCTTTTTGCTGGAGTGGGAGAGTTTTGGAAGTACCAAGTCTGCAGGGACTGCAAACCAGCACCATGTTTTTCTGCTTCTTTTCTGCTGATCTGAGAAGGGGAAAAACAGGACAGAATGGCAATCCCTTTGACTTAATCAGCCCAGTTTCTAAGGGTCTAGGGTAAAGTGTGCTGCTTGTGTTGTGAAACAAGCAATCTAGAGTAGAAAGCACTTAGTCATTCATTCCGGTCATCTAATTATATTTGCTTCTGACATTTAACCTTTTCAACAACTTACGATAGTGGCATCTAGTTTGACAGTTTTCTGTTTATTCCACTTTGCTTCCTGCAATACTGTTTTGAAGTTCTATCATCCTTAAAAGGTGAGCAAGACTATACTTCTGAATTCTAGCTTCCGAAATATAATATAGGAAGGAGAAATTACCTTCTGCATATTATCCAGAAGGGTTACGGATTAATTTAATGTTCAGATTATCATATGTATTATGCATAAATCATAGAGCATTCCTAATGTAGCTTCCAGGGAGCAAGTATTTTTCAAGCCCACTGAAGCTCTCTGGAGAGAGGGTTTAAACAACATCTCAATAGGAATTGAATCTAGCTGTCACTTAAAGAGACTGTTCGGATTGGTTTTCAATGGCCAAATAAGCACAACTAGGATATGAGATTATAAAATAGAATGAGGCTTGAGGACAACTTCCTTTAACAATCAGCTGTTTGCACCATCTGCCTCAATTTACCAGATCACAGTTTCGCACTCATTCCATTTAATTCGTGCTCAGGATTCTAATAATTCCTCTAGGACTCTATGGAAACCTTGGAGAAAAAAGCCTGTAACTGTATAAATAGCTAGAATGAGTTATGAGCATCAGATTGGTGTATGCAGCCTTTGAACTAGTGCCTGATACATTTTTAGGCTTATTATAATAAATATATTTGGTGGGCCTTCTTTTGGGAAATTTTTTGAATGAAATAAACTAGATTAATTCTTTTTTAATTAC
>NW_012108786.1:756092-757256 GCF_000951045.1 Mandrillus leucophaeus | reverse complement strand
GTTTCCTGACTTAATGATTGCCATTCTACCTGGTGTGAAGTGGTGTCTCATTGTGGTTTTGATTTGCATTTATCTGATGGCCAGTGATGATGAGCGTTTTTTCATGTGTCTGTTGGCTGTATAAATGTCTTCTTTTCAGAAGTGTCTGTTCATATCCTTTGCCCACTTTTTGACAGAGTTGTTTGATTTTTTTCTTGTAAATTTGTTTAAGTTCTCTGTAGATTCTGGATATTAGCCCTTTGTCAGATCGTTAGATTGCAAAAATTTTCTCCCATTCTGTAGGTTGCCTGTTCACTCTGATGGTAGTTTCTTTTGCTGTGCAGAAGCTCTTTAGTTTAATTAGATCCGATTTGTCAATTTTGGATTTTGTTGCCATTGCTTTTGGTGTTTTAGACACGAAGTCCTTGCCCACGCCTATGTCCTGAATGGTATTGCCTAGGTTTTCTTCTAGGGTTTTTATAGTTTTAGGTCTAACATTTAAGTCTTTAATCCACCTTGAATTAATTTTTGCATAAGGTGTAAGGAAAGGATACAGTTTCAGCTTTTTACATATGGCTAGCCAGTTTTCCCAGTACCATTTATTAAATAGGGAATCCTTTCCCCATTGCTTGTTTTTGTCAGGTTTGTCAAAGATCAGACGGTTGTGGATATGTGGTATTATTTCTGAGGGCTCTGTTCTGTTCCTTTGGTCTATATTTCTGTTTTGGTACCAGTACCATGCTGTTTTGGTTACTGTAGACTTGTAGTGTAGTATGAAGTCAGGTAGCGTGATGCCTCTAGCTTTGTTGTTTTTGCTTAGGATTGTCTTGGCAATGCGGGTTCTTTTTTGGTTCCATATGAACGTCAAAGCAGTTTTTTCCAATTCTGTGAAGAAAGTCACTGGTAGCTTGATGGGGATGTCATTGAATCTATAAATTACATTGGGCAGTATGACCATTTTCATGATATTGATTCTTCCTTCCATGAACATGGTATGTTCTTCCATTTGTTTGTGTTCTCTTATATTTCGTTGAGCAGTGGTTTGTATTCTCCTTGAAGAGGTCCTTCACCTCCCTTGTAAGTTGGATTCCTAGGTATTTTATTCTCTTTGAAGCTATTGTGAATGGGAGTTCACTAATGCTTTGGCTCTCTGTTTGTCTGTTACTGGTGTATAAGAATGCTTGT
>NW_012108786.1:754975-755305 GCF_000951045.1 Mandrillus leucophaeus | reverse complement strand
TCATTTACATTAGGTATATCTCCTAATGCTATCCCTCCCCTGTCCCCCTGCCACACAACAGGCCCTGGTGTGTGATGTTCCCATCCTGTGTCCAAGTGTTCTCATTGTTCAAATCCCACCTATGAGTGAGAACTACACGGTGTTTGGTTTTCTGTTCTTGCGATAGTTTGCTCAGAATGATTGTTTCCAGCTTCATCCATGTCCCTACAAAGGACATGAACTCATCCTTTATATGGCTGCATAGTATTCTATGGTATATATGTGCCACATTTTCTTAATCCAGTCTATCATTGATGGACATCTGGGTTGGTTCCAAGTCTTTGCTATTGT
>NW_012108786.1:753881-754925 GCF_000951045.1 Mandrillus leucophaeus | reverse complement strand
TATTTATATTTAAGGTAATACTGTTATGTGTGAATTTGATCCTGTCATTATGATGTTAGCTGGTTATTTTGCTCGTTAGTTAATGCAGTTTCTTCCTAGCATTGATGGTCTTTACAATTTGACATGTTTTTGCAGTGGTTGGTACCGGTTGTTCCTTTCCATGTTTAGTGCTTCCTTCGGGAGCTCTTGTAAGGTGACAAAGTCTCTCGGCATTCGTTTGTCTGCAAACGATTTTATTTCTTCTTCACTTATGAAGTTTAGTTTGGCTGGATATGAAATTCTGGATTGAAAATTCTTTTCTTTAAGAATGTTGAATATTGGCCTCCACTCTCTTCTGGATTGTAGAGTTTCTGCTGAGACATCCACTGTTAGTCTGATGGGCTTCCCTTTGTGGGTAACCTGACCCTTTTCTCTGGCTACCCTTAACATTTTTTCCTTCATTTCAACTTTGCTGAATCTGACAATTATGTGTCTTGGTGTTGCTCTTCTCGAGGAGTATCTTTGTTATGTTCTTTGTGTTTCCTGAATTTGAATGTTGGCATGCCTTGCTAGGTTGGGGAAGTTCTCCTGGATAATATCCTGCAGGGTGTTTTCCAACTTGGTTCCATTATCCCTGTCACTTTCTGGTACACCAATCAGACGTAGATTTGGTCTTTTCACATAGTCCCATATTTCCTGGCGATTTTGTTCATTTCTTTTTACTCTTCTTTCTCTAAACTTCTCTTCTTGCTTCATTTCATTCATGTGATGTTCAATCACTGATACCCTTTCTTCCACTTGATCGAATCGGCTACTGAAGCTCGTGCATGCCTCACGTAGTTCTTGTGCCATGGTTTTCAGCTCCATTAGGTCATTTAAGGTCTTCTCTATGCTGTTTATTCTAGTTAGCCATTCATCTAATCTTTTTTCAAGGTTTTTAGCTTCTTTGCGATGGGTTCGAATGTCCTCCTTTAGCTTGGAGAAGTTTGTTATTACCGATTGTCTGAAGCCTTCTTCTCTTAATTCATCAAAGTCATTCTCTGTCCAGCTTTGTTCCATTGCTGG
>NW_012108786.1:752908-753686 GCF_000951045.1 Mandrillus leucophaeus | reverse complement strand
GTCTTTGATGATGGTGACGTACAGATGGGGTTTTGGTGTGGATGTCCTTTCTGTTTGTTAGTTTTCCTTCTAACAGTCAGGACCCTCAGCTGCAGATCTGTTGGAGATTGCTCGAGGTCCACTACAGACCCTGTTTGCCTGGGTATCATTAGTGGAGGCTGCAGAACAGCAAATATTGCAGAATGGCAAATGTGGCTGTCTGATTGTTCCTGTGGACGCTTTGTCTCAGAGGGGCACCTAGCTGTATGAGGTGTCAGCTGGCCCCTGCTGGGAGGTGCCTGCCAGTTAGGCTACTCTGGGGTCAGGGACCCACTTGAGGTGGCAGTCTGTCTGTTCTCAGATCTCAAACTCCATGCTGGGAGAACCACTACTCTCTTCAAAGCTGTCAGACAGGGACTTTAAGTCTGAAGAAGTTTCTGCTGCCTTTTGTTCAGCTATGCCCTGCCCCCAGCATTGAAGTCTACAGAGGCATTCAGGCTTCCTTGAGCTGCATTGGACTCCACCCAGTTTGAGCTTCCTGGCCGCTTTGTGTACCTACTCAAGCCTCAGCAATGGCAGGCACCCCTCCCCCAGCCTCGCTGCCACCTTGCAGTTAGATCTCAGACTGCTGTGCTAGCAATGAGCGAGGCTCTGTGGGTGTGGGACCCTCCAAGCCAGGCATGGGATATAATCTCCTGGTGTGCCATTTGCTAAGACTGTTGGAAAAGCACAGTATTAGGGTGGGAGTGACCCAATTTTCCAGGTGCTGTCTGTCACAGCTTCCCTTGGCTAGGAACGG
>NW_012108786.1:690892-752858 GCF_000951045.1 Mandrillus leucophaeus | reverse complement strand
TACAGATGGGGTTTTGGTGTGGATGTCCTTTCTGTTTGTTAGTTTTCCTTCTAACAGTCAGGACCCTCAGCTGCAGATCTGTTGGAGATTGCTTGAGGTCTACTCCAGACCCTGTTTGCCTGGGTATCATTAGTGGAGGCTGCAGAACAGCAAATATTGCAGAATGGCAAATGTGGCTGTCTGATTGTTCCTGTGGATGCTTCGTCTCAGAGGGGCACCTAGCTGTATGAGGTGTCAGCTGGCCCCTGCTGGGAGGTGCCTGCCAGTTAGGCTACTCCGGGGTCAGGGACCCACTTGAGGCGGCAGTCTGTCTGTTCTCAGATCTCAAACTCCATGCTGGGAGAACCACTACTCTCTTCAAAGCTGTCAGACAGGGACTTTAATTCTGAAGAAGTTTCTGCTGCCTTTTGTTCAGCTATGCCCTGCCCCCAGCGTTGAAGTCTACAGAGGCATTCAGGCTTCCTTGAGCTGCATTGGACTCCACCCAGTTTGAGCTTCCTGGCGCTTTGTGTACTTACTTAAGCCTCAGCAATGGCAGGTGCCCCTCCCCCAGCCTCGCTGCCACCTTGCAGTTAGATCTCAGACTGCTGTGCTAGCAATGAGTGAGGCTCTGTGGGTGTGGGACCCTCCCAGCCAGGCATGGGATATAATCTCCTGGTGTGTCATTTGCTAAGACTGTTGGAAAAGCACAGTATTAGGGTGGGAGTGACCCAATTTTCCAGGTGCTGTCTGTCACAGCTTCCCTTGGCTAGGAACGGGAATTCCCCGACTCCTTGTGCTTCCTATGTGAGGCGATGCCTCGTCCTGCTTCGGCTCATGCTCTGTGGACTGCACCCACTGTCCTGCACCTGTCTGACAAGCTCCAGTGAGATGAACCCAGTACCTCAGTCGGAAATGCAGAAATCACTCGTCTCCTGCATCACTCACACTGGGAGCTGTAGACTGGAGCTGTTCCTATTTGGCCATCTTGGAACCTTAAACTAGGTGATTTCTAAGACTGTGGTATGCAAAATGTTATAGCTTCATTATTATTATTATTATTATAATTGCCAGTAATGCTTTTAAAGATTTTGAAACACATCAGGAGTGCTATGAAGAAATGAAAGTATAGGACAAGCAGTAGATGAAATAAGAAAAAATGCACTGTGCAGATCACAGAGAGAACCAAATGGCATTCTATGGAAGTGGCAGAAGACTTTGAAACTATAGAAAGAACTCCTAGAAGAGAGGATTCTAAGTGTTTGCCCCAACGAAAGAATAAATATTTGAGGTCATGGGTTTGCTAAATACCCTGACTTGATCATTAGGCAACGCATATGTGTACGGAAACATCACACTGTACCCAATAAATATGTATGATTATTGTGTGTCCATTAAAAGGAACTCCTGAGTAGTGAAGACTCAATGAGGTGAAGTGATTTGGACCAAAATGCTTGCGATATGAAAAGCTGGCAATATTTGAAAGATGGTTACTGTTAGCAACAGGGACAGATGTAGACTGATCTTTTTTCATGTATAAGTAGAGTTTTGAAACTAGAGTTCTAAAGAAAAAGACAAAGTCTATCATTACAGGGTGAAAAAGTCTACGAGTCTGCAAACAGATCACACCCCTTTCCTTACCAGTGTCCCAGTGAAGATGAACTTAATAGTACTGAATGTCAGTGACAAAAGCATAGCTGTGCTTGTCTGGGTCTTATTTCCATTTTTATTAAATTTTTTCCTTTCCCCAAACCTCTGAATTTCTTTAGCCCTGTCCTTATTTCATTGCAGTTCTGGCCCTTTGAATCAATGTTAATTTGGCTGTCTGGGTCCTACTACACATGCCAGTTTTCATTTCCCTTTGCCTGTTTTCTGACTGTAATATTGTGACATATCTCTTCATAGTTGAATTTCGTTGATCAGGTTTCCTTTGAAATATCTTCAACTTAAATAAAAATGCAAGATTTTTTCTTTCATGGAGTAGAGGAGAGAGAACTTGATCAGTAGCAGGAGAGTTGACATTCAGTGCCAGCCACTTACTGACTGTGGAAAGTTTGAGAAGTTACTTCATTTCTCAAGCCCTAAGGTTCCTTTATCTGCAAAATGAAGGTGTTAGAGCTGACAATCTTGAAGGTCTCCCTAGAGCTAGAAATCTTACTTTTTGAGATAAGAATCAACATCAGTCAGTGTGATATGAGGAAACTGAAAAAGTCAAGTATCTATAGCATTGTTCAGAGAATACCAGAATTTTGGACTTGTAGAAGATCTTACAGTGATTCTAGTTTTCCTTTATTTTGACATTTGAGGAAACTGATACCCAGAGAGATGAAATGACCTGTGACACAACTACACAGTAGCAGGTGTTGCAATTTAATATACTACATATTTGCAAATAGTGCTCCAAGCTTCGGGAGACTTTAAAGGTTTAAGCAATAACATTACTTGAGAAAGCTCATAATAGTGTCATTAGGGGTCTGGAGGTACTAAAAGGCAGAGTTGGAATAGGTCTCTCATAACAGTGCCATATAAACTTCATAAATCTGGAAGAGAAGTTACTGAAACTGACAAAACACAAAATGGATAATCACAGAAGAAAATACATTTCCCTTCATATGCTTGTTGGTAAACTCAGGTGAAGGGCTGTGTAAACTGCTTAATACACTAAGCCCCTCCTGCAACTGTGGTCAAACCCCAGAAATACCATACTTTGATAAAAGTTTTAAAAAATCCATGTGCCTTTCAAGGAATTATCAGCTACATAAATCTCCTCACAAGTAAACCACGCTCAACAATGATTTATGCAATGTCTTGCTGATGACATTTTAAGTGCTGCTGAAAGAGCATATTGTGGTTAATTTAAAATGTAATTAATGTAAGATTAATTGTGATCTCAGAAATTGGAACATGTTACTGACAAATAAAATTAGAAGAGTGGTGAACTGCATGAAATCCACGAAGAGAAGGGATTGGTCTGTATTTCTCCCACATTGTCCATGAGGAAAGGGCACACTGATGGTTTGGGGCTAGCCCCAGTACTTTAGATAGAAACAGCTAAAAGTGGGAAAGACAATTCCTCTAAAGGTTTAGTACCTTTGTTTTCATTCTCCTTAAACTGTATGGCATTTTGGATTATAACTGAACAGACTTGCTGATCAGAAGGGCATGTCCCATCCGGGACTAAGATGTCTGGTATAATTTCCAGTGTTTAGTAATAAACTGAAATGCTGGTAAACAATTGCCTATGAGTTTAGAAGTCTGTGTTTCAGAACTTGATTGACACTTGGAAATGATGGAGGTATACAGATTACAGCAGTTAAGAGTAGGAAACTCTTGAACCAGTGTTCCTGTCAAAATGCAGCCAATTTAATAGGGCACTATGAGCATTTATTTTAATTAACATCTGAATTTCATACTTGATTTCCTGTTTTTCTCCGGGATTCAGTGGGGCAAAGGAGCCAGGAGGGTATAATTTTAAAGAAACTGATTTATTTTTAGATGACAGAAATATGTAAAGGGAACTGCTGGAAGAAATGGCACAATGTTAAGGTAAATTTTAATGGAATGAAAAAGAGTAATGCTCCTTATAAGTCTTGTTTCCATTGGACTAAATGTCAGCCTGGAGGACACAGGAAAGCCTCAGATACCAGAGCAAAGGGGAGTGGAAAGGCAAACACCACAAATGCCACCCTTTCTCTGAACCTGACATTGCTTAGATTTATAGAAGTCTCAGTAATTTTTTGTTCACTTGAGACTACAGTTAACAGGGTTAAAAAGTGATTGAAAACTACAAACCCATAACATATACATTCTGATTTTGTCGACCAAGTCCAAAACCAAAAACAAACAAGACAAATAAACAAACATACTACAACATTACTACTTATGTGGAAATACATAGGAAAATCCAAAATCCAAGCCCAAACCCCAAACAATAACGACGACGACAACAACATAAAATCCAGCACTGATTTTAGTGCCAACTCAATTACAGATTAGGTATGCCTGCCCACCTAACTCCCTAGGATTCTATTTCAGGTAAGACACTATGTCTTAGGTATATTTTGTTTACCAGATAGTATCTCACAGAATGCTGAGCATAGACAAGGCACTGCATAAATACTTGTTGAATTAATGTGTTAATAAATTCAACACATTTGGGAATTGCTAGGATTTGTCATCATGACCAAGCCATCAAGTCACACTATAACTCACAGAGTCTGGGCCAGGATTTGGTAACCTGATGAAAACCAGAAAGACCCTGATACCCAGGGTATTAGTCTTCTTTTTTCATACTGCTATAAAGAACTGCCTGACACTGATAATTTATAAAAGAAAGAGGTTTAATTGACTCACAGTTCAGCATGGCTGGGGAGGCTTTGTCATGGCGGAAGGTGAAAGGGAAGCAAGGTACTTTCTTCACAGGGCGGCAGGAAGGAGAAGTGCCTAGCGAAGTGGGGAGGGCCCCTTATAGAACCATCATATCTCCTGAGAATGCACTCACTATCATGAGAACAGCATGGGGGAAACTGTCCCCATGATTCAATTACCTCCACCTGGTCTCTTCCTTCACACGTGGCGATTATGGGGATTACAATTCAAGATGAGACTTGTGTGGGGACACGAAGCCTAACCATATCACTCAGCATGAAACTTTTGAAAGGATAAACTTTGTAACACAGCACATCCATGAATCAAAATGTCCTCTTTTTGTTTAACGTGCCACACTTGAGGGCTATTAGCTTGTTTGGTGATCCTCAACACAACAGAAAGAAAGGAAATGGAAATGCTATACATATTACATTAACCTTCAGAGTCTGCTATTTTGAGAAATTATTTTTAGAACAACTTCTCTCCCACAGACATAATAGTGTTGGTATGCCTAGTAGGCATGTGTACATAGTTTGTATACCATGAATGCTCTTTTTCCTCTCTTTTATTCTTTTCTTAGAATAAAATTGAGACTCATTAGCCTACAGGTCAGTTTAGACAAAAGGAATATAGATGTCATTTCACATTGGGAAAACTGGAATTTATAAACTACGTGAATCTCGGGGAAGAGTGAAAATAGTCATTGAGTATAAGAAAAAAAACTGAGAAACAGAAGAATATGGGTGACGATTAGGTGATGAACATACAGAACACAGGGGTGTCTGTCTTAATTAAAATGTACAAGGTGGGTGTGTTAGAAGGCGGGAACATACTAACTTTGACGAGAATGATGGGAATATAGAAAGAAGGAAATCTTCAATTACAGTAGTGGTAAAGGACATGGAAAATAAAACCTTGTCTGTTGAAGGAAATATAAAGAGGTGGGTGTTTCAATTACAGAGGAGGTAATGGAAGTGCAAAAAAGAGAAGGGCAAAAGTCGCAGTGTGGGAGGCTGCAAGAGGAATGCTGGGAAATTACAGCATGGTTAAGTATTTTACTCTTGGTTTTAATAGTATTCAAATGTTAAATAGCTTACACTTAGTTCTCTAGTTGGGTTGAAATTTCACACCCCTAGAGAGATAATTTAAGATTTTAGGTGACAGTTTCAGCCCAACAGCTACACTGTTTACCAGTGTAAAACATTGTAATTCGCTCCTGTGGTTGCTGTTGTTATTACTGTATTTATGACCACTGGTAGTTACATGAGTCATTTAGAGACAATGAGGTCTGTGTACAGAAGCTGGCAGATTCACTCAAATTCTGCCAAATTGTTATGTAAGAATATAATTAATAAAAATACCAACCAGATCAGAATAATTTTTATTCTAGTGGCAGGGTTTGCTTTAATTTGTTCAATCAGTCATTGGTTTTCGGAGCTATGTCTACCAGAGAGAAGTAGGTTGAGCAGTTGTATCGAATGTGAGAGAGAGAAAAAACATTCCTTCCTGGGCTTGTTTGCAGTTGGAGTAGAGATCTGTGGATGGGGAATTTGGCAGCTCTTAGGTACCCAGCTTCTCTGCAGCAAAGTGACCACAGCAATTCCTTTGGAGAGCCAAAAGTTCAATGAAAGAGGCAAGAGCACCCGTTACTATTTGCAAAGATGAAATAACAACCTCTTTACCCCTTTTAATAACATTTTGCTGTAAGACAATCCCAAAATATTATCATCTCTTTATGCTCATTATTCCTTATTTTCGTCGTAAGAACTCCCTGCTACAGTTTTTCACAGATTGTTTTTTCTTTGAAAATCCTTAAAGAAAAGTTATTAAAAAAAGTTTATGTCTCAGTGCAATAGTAATACTAAAGCTCTTGAGATATAGAGCACTATTATTATGCATTGGAAACTTACATGTGTTTACAAGCATATGTGTATATAATTAGATTAAGCCATTATTACATTGGGCTCAGGAAGTGTTGCTCTGCAGTATAAACTTAGCATCCATATTTGTAAATGGCTATGTGGTATGTTTTTTAGTAATTACTTTTTATAGGAACCAACAGTGAACAACCCTCATCATTCTCTATCCATTGGCCTGGTACCCAGGATAGAAAACTGAGAAAATGCCATTTGAATATAAGAAGAGTTGGCAAAACAGGTTCACCAAAAATGATCTCAAATCCTGCTTTTTGAGCTTGCTGTGTCTAATGATTTAACTCTCTAAAGACTGAAATATATTTTGTTTTGTAAGAGTTTCACTTTCAAAAGCACTAGTAATTCTTATGTGAAAACTGGAAATATTAATAAATTAATAATACTATAGAGTCAATTATAGAGTCAATTAAATAATGTTATAGAGTCAGGCAGAATACATATCTTCCAACAACATCATGCATTTCATCACAAGTTAATTAAGAAAGTGATCATTTCCCTTAAGAGTGTTTCCATGTATAAAAATAGCTACAGTTACATTAATTGCCTGTGGGGTATGTGCTCATACAAATGACTATGAAAGCTGGAGTTTAGTAATGTTCTGTGTAGCTTTTTACCCTACCTATATATGAAAGGTATTTGAGGCAGTATTCCACGGCTAATATAACTTTTCTTCCACGGTCAAAGTAAAATAAATATATTAACCTGGTTAGGCCGCATGTAATTCCAATTAATCATGCTGACATTCACATTCATACACCAGATACTCTATCAGCAATATGGTTACAAAGATGACTTTGCTTTCAAGGAGTTATTTAGTTAAAAGTGGCATGAGTACAATTAGATATAATAAAGTATAATTGGTGCTATTATAGAAATATGAATTCAGAAAAAAAAAACGAGAGGAAATTAGGCTATTTGTGGTACCTTTACATTGCTATGTATTCATGTATTTGAGGCAGGTTTTCACTCTTGCCCAGGCTGGAGTGCAGGGCACCATCATAAGTCACTATGAACTCCTGGACTCAAGTAACCCTCCCATCTCCGCCTCTTGAGCAGCTAAAACTACAAGCACGTGCCCCACTCCCATGTGTGGCTGTTTGCTTCTTAAAATTCCACTCAAAAATTTTTTTATCAATAGTGTGAAAACATATTTTAACATTAAGACTCTCCAGTGAGACCCTGGAGTTACTTCCAGGAAAAACATTCTGTGATTTGATATACTAACTTAAGTTGCAGTGTAAGTTCTATAACTCACTCTAAATTCTAAATTGGAAGAAATAAAATCCCAAGGGGGAGCATTAGCTGTGGAGTCAGATACAGATCTGCCATTTTACTCTGCTGTTTTCCTCCTCCGAACCTGGTTTCCATTTCCATGAAATGGTATATTACCTAACTCAAAGTCAAATTAGAAAATATATATGAAATTAGGTGAGGATACGGCTGGTAAATTGAGCATTGCTCTGCCACTTTTCACCCAGGCCTAATTATTAGTGATGGCCGTGTTAAGTCTTACAATGCTGCACCTCTGGGACTAGTGTGTGCCTTCTGCAGATCTGATGTGCAGCAAATCAGAGTGAACCTCCCCAGGCCTGTAGTCACTGCAGCTTTCAGTGTTTTAAAAACATAACATTTCATTTGAATCACAGATACTCAGCCTTTTAAATACCAACCATAGGACCTAAAGAAAAGGTGATCGATTCTCCTTGTTTTTTCTTTAGAAATAAAAAGGCCTATTTCACCCAGATTTTGGTGATAAGCTCCAAGAATTCTGCTGATATTGTTGTCAAAATATTTTGGAAACATACCAAGAGGATTCTTATGTATTTGCCAAGCACGTAGCTCCCAATCTACTTGCCTTATTAGAGAAGGGAAAGGTATCGATGTAAAGTTCACTTCAAGCTCAGCACCAGATCAGTTTTGCTGTGGTAATAAAGCATATAAATACTACTTTGACATCTAAAAAAATTGTGTAACACACTGTCCAACTCTTGATCCTAGCAATACTGAGACAAAAGATAGAAAGAAATTATTTAGGCAGATAGTGACGGCAACAGAGTCCTCGGCAGAACTTCCCTTCTAACAAAAAACAGCCCAAGAAATTATTCTTCTCCTGACAAACAGCAGCCTGAAAAATCCAGTTGCAAACATAGACAAGGAAGCTGGAAGCTTGCTCGGGGGATGCCGGTAGCTGTGCCAATAGAAAAGGGCTACCTGGGGGCCGGGCATGTCCACCATGGAAGCCCCATCTTCCCTTTTTGGTTAGCACGTGTACAGAAAGAAAGGAATTGGCAACATGGCTCAGCTCAAGCAGAGAACCTGCCTGCATAATAAAAGATTAGGTTGGGAGCTGCCAGAAATGTGTGCCCTATGCAAATGGCACACTTAGTCCTAACCAGTTTTTTTGTGCCCTATGTAGATCAGGCTCTGACTCACCACCAGCTCAACTATAAAGCTCCCTGCATTTCACTGCAGACTGGCAACCCATTTTTCCAGGACCCCTCTCTACAACAGAGACCTATTATCTTTCCTTTGCTTATGAAAGGTTCACTGTTAACCTCACTCTGTGTGTCCGCATCCTTGATATCTGTCACACCAGACAACAAACCTTGGGTATCACCCCAGACATCGAAGTAGCTTCAACATGGCAGTTACAAACTTTGAAAGAAATGACAGCCAAGTCGTAGGCAGATACATGCTATATTATGTTACTGAAACTGAGTTTCAGTTTCCTGATCCATATTTAACCAGAGTAAGAACTGGCTCTCTTGTGACCCGTGTTAGTACAAGTTGCATCTCACAGAAATAAAAACCTAACTACGCCCAATTAGTTTTCTTAAATAGAGCAAAAGCAATCTGACAGAGGAGGAAAAGTCTTCAATAAATGATGATGCAACAATTTATAGGCAACTAGCTAACTAAATAAAAATGAACCTTGATCTAAACCACACACCTTATAAAAAATCTACTAAAAATGGACCACAGATATAAGTGTGCAGCTTATAAAACTATAAAATGTCTAGAAAAAGAAGAGGAGAAAATCTTCAAGATGCAGAACAAGGAAAGAGTTCTTAGACTTAACACCAAAAATCATAGTTGAGTCAAAGAAAAGTTGATAAATTGGACCTCCTCAAAATAAAAATATATATATTCTGTAAAAGATCCTATTGAGGGTGAAAAGACAAATTGCAGACTGGGAGAAAATATTTGCAAATCATCTATCTCACAAAGTACTAGTATCTAGAACATATAAATAATTCTCAATTTCAACACTAAAAAAACCGTAAGATTAGAAAATGTGCAAAAGACATGAAAAATTTATACAAAGAGGCTATGCAGATGGCAAATTAGCACATGACAACTCTCTTAGCATCATTAGTCATCAGAGAAATTAAAATGGAAACCACAACAAAATATTACTACACACCTATCAGAATGACCAGGATAAAAATAGTGATAACATCAAATGCTGGCAAGGATGCAGATAAGCGGGATCACTCATACATTCTTGATGGGAATCTAAAATAGTACAGTCACTCTGGAAAACAGTTTAACAGTTTCTTTTAAAATAAAAAGAAAAATGGACTTACTGTGTGATCCAGGAATCATATGTGTGGGCATTTATCCTAGATAAAGGAAGACTTATTTTCATGCAGAAACTGATAAACCAATGTTCGTAGCAGTTTTATTAATAATAGTCCAAAACGTAAACTACTCAAATCTTCTTTAATGTGTGAACGATTAATTAAACTGTGGTAGATGCCTATCAGCAAATACTACTCAGGAAGAAAAAGGAAGAACTTGATACATACAATATCTTGCATGAACCTCAAAAAAATTTGCTGGGTGAAAAAAATCTTAAATGAATACATACTTCATACTTTTATAAATATAGCATTTGTGAAATAACATCATTATAGACATGGAGAAAACAATTAATGGTTGCCAGGGGTAAGGGATAAGGGTGGTAGATTCCGCTGCAAATGAGTAGCACAATGGAGTCTTCTGGTAATGGTACAGTTAAATATCTTGATTAGTGGTTACACATAGCTACACATTTAATAAACTGCATAAAACTACACATACATACATATGTATACACACATGCACAAGTAAGTGTGTGTAGAGCTGTTGAAATATTAATAAGCTCTATGGCTTCTATTAATATCAATACAAAAAAATCCAATTCCATTTCCCTAAAAACCTTGTTTTTACCTTATTCACTCAAAAAAACTCCAAAAAGAGAATATTTCATAATTAGCACAGTAAACACTCTCTTTATCCCTCTAACTCCCCAGTCTTCTTCACAATTCTTCCTCCTTATTTTGTCTTTTTTTTTTTTTGAACAAAAACTGAAACAAAAAAACCCCACACAAACAAAAAACCTCTTTCTCTCTCTTCCACCTCCACAACTATACTTCCCTTGCCTCTCCCAAGTACTTTTCCCTTTCTTCCCCACAGTCCCACTGACCTCTGGATTATCTCTTTATCATGGGATCATTTCATCCTATGTTGGATTATTTAAATTTACCTCTTCACTCATCCTTAGCAGTAGTATAAAAACCTACCAGAACCTGAACAAGCAAACCCAGAATTCCTCGGGGAAAGAGAAGGATTTGGAGATTCACAAGTCAGCACTGTTTGTCCCTTTCCATTATCAAATGAGAACAATGCCACCCACCACATTCATAGGGTTATTACGTGTATTGATAAGATGTCATGTATAAAGCACCTAGTACAGTGCTTGGCACACAGTAGGTGCTCAATAGATGGTAACAGCTAGCAATGGGATGCAAATGGCACACAAAAGAGAGTGGTATTAGTGTTCTGCAATTTAACAATCCGCAAATATTCATTAAGCATCTAATACATTCTTAGTACTTTGCCAGTACTATGAAATAACCAAAAAATATAGAACGTAAAGGAGCACTTAAAAGATGCTCAATATCATTAGTCATTAGGGAAATGCTAATTAAAACCGTTACAGGATACCACTACACAGCTATTAGAATGACTAAGATGCTGAGCAACTGGATCTTTCATTCATCGCTGGTCTAAAAACAAAATGCTATACCACCATAGAAAAGAGTTTGGCAGTTTCTCATAAATTTAAACATTCACTTACCATACAACCCAGCAATCCCACTCCCAGGCATTTATCCTGAGAACATATGAAAACATATGTTCAATCAAAAATCTGTATGAGAATGTTTACAGTGGCTGTATGGTCCCATATTGGAAATTACCCAAATGTTCCCCAACTGGTAAACATATAAACATGCTAGGTATAGCCATACAATAAATTATTACACCAAAATACAAAGGAATGTACTACTGACACATAAAACATGAATGATCACGAATGCATTATGCTTAGTAAAAGGATCTAGACACACAAGCCTACATACTGCATGGTTTCATAGAGGGAAAACTGTAGAGGCAGGAAATGGATCAGGTTATCAGTGACTGCAGGTAGAAGGGGTTTGACTACAAAAAGTCACAAGGAAAATATTTAGGATGATAGAAATGTTCTATCCCTTAATTGTGGTGATTGTACAACTGCATACATTTCTCAGAACTCATAGAAATGTACACTGAAAAGGGTGCATTTTATTACATGCAAATTTCACTTCAATTTTAAAAAAGCACAGAAGAAAAAAATGGGATGCAGCCTCAAAGTAAATAACACAGATCTTGCCACCGTGTTCTTTCAGATATAACTTAGGAGATGAGATTAAAATACACAGATTAGAGAATCACATGTACTAGCATGTAATCGGTTGCTAAATTATGAGGTTTAGGGATGGGTATAAATTAAATTTAAAGAGATCACTGACTAATTTGGGCAGAGGAAGGATTGGGCTTCACTATCAAATGTCAAAAAGATGGGCAGAGAGGACTGACGGGGATATTTTTAAAATTTTTTTATTATTATACTTTAAGTTCGAGGGTACATGTACACAACGTGCAGGTTTGTTACATATGTATACATCTGCCATGTTGGTGTGCTGCACCCATTAACTCGTCATTTACATTAGGTATATCTCCTAATGCTATCCCTCCCCCATCCCCCCACCTCATGACAGGCCCTGGTGTGTGATGTTCCCCATCCTGTGTCCAAGTGTTCTCATTGTTCAGTTCCCACCTATGAGTGAGAACATGTGGTGTTTGGTTTTCTGTCCTCGCGATAGTTTGCTCAGAATGATGGTTTCCAGCTTCATCCATGTCCCTACAAAGGACATGAACTCATCCTTTTTTATGGCTGCATAGTATTCCATGGTGTATAGGTGCCACATTTTCTTAATTCAGTCTATCATTGATGGACATTTGGGTTGGTTCCAAGTCTTTGCTATTGTGAATAGTGCCACAATAAACATATGTGTGCATGTGTCTTTATAGTAGCATGATTTATAATCCTTTGGGTATATACCCAGTAATAGGATGGCTGGGTCAAATGGTATTTCTAGTTCTAGATCCTTGAGGAACCCCCACACTGTCTTCCACAATGGTTGAACTAGTTTACAGTCCCAACAACAGTGTAAAAGTGTTCCTATTTCTCCACATCCTCTCCAGCATCTGTTGTTTCCTGACTTTTTAATGATTGCCATTCTAACTGGTGTGAGATGCTATCTCATTGTGGTTTTGATTTGCATTTCTCTGATGGCCAGTGATGATGAGCATTTTTTCATGTTTCTGACAGGGCATTTTGGCGTGAAGGAATGTGGGTAAGAAACATGGAGCAAGAATGAAGAGTCTTACCTACTCGAAGGATAGCGTTTGTAATGAGAGTAATGAGAAATTGGTTTGAGAAAGAGGATAGAGCCAGATAGTGGAGGGTCTTAAATTTCAAATGCAGCCTATGATATGTTTACAGGCTTTTTATAACACAATTATAGTAAGTTCTTGAATGGAGAGTTACCATAAAAAAGCAGTATTTTCACTTAATTTTTCTGAAGTCGTGTCCCCAATATACAGGGAAAGAAGCTATGGTCCCATGCAACAGAACAGAGAAGTCAGTACAGTATGTTGCAGAACTTTGTGGCTTTTGAATTGACATCTTAGCTGATTGCCTTAATAATAGATATCCTGTGTTAAAAATGGAATCTTTGAGTGTTTAGCAAGAGGGAAGCACAGCTGCCTCTAGCCGTTTATTTCTATAGCTTCTGGGCATGAGACATTTTCTATAGAAATGACTGCTCCGGCGGCTGTTTACTTTTAGGTCTGTGGGGAGTGCAGCTGTCTGGATTGCCACATGCTCCCGTCATTCCTGACCTCACAAATAATGAACACTTGGAAATCCTATAGAACAGTGCTTTTCTGCCCCAGAGTTCAAATACATTTTGACCCTTGCATAAAGCCACTGAAGGAAGGTCATCCCTTCGTACATTGGGAGCTTCAATGTGATTTCAGCAGAGTTCAATTTTAGATCCTTACTTTGGTAACCATCTGTCCTCATGCATGCATGAGCTCTCTCTTCTATGGTCTTAGCTTACCATCCTTATTTAGAAAGATGTTGTAGTTAAGTGACTAAAGCTCAGAAATTTGGGTTTCTTTTCAAATTCAGTGTAAGACTCTGGAGAATATATTCATTATCCATTGCTAAATTCCACTCAGAATCCTTACAGGGACTAAGCAGTCTTAATTGTAAGTTAGGTTATTATTTAAATACCCTATAGCTATTCAAAGTAAGGCTACTAAGATCAACATTCACAGCACATTGATGTCAAAGTAGGTGTATTCCTGCGACTTCCAGAAATCTCTTAATTAATCCTGGGATGTGCTGTATTACAAGAATGTCAAATGTCTTGCTGAGTAGCAAATAGATGAACCCTACAACAGCTTTGAGTAACAATGAGGCTAATATCAAATGCCCTTCATCTGAGAGTCCTAGAGGCCTTCACAAATGGCATAACATTAATCTGAACATCACTCTAGAGAAGCATCAAATTAATTTCCACTTCAGAAATGGAACCCCTGAGAAAGAAGCATGTCCACGACCACAATTAAACCTACTTTTTAGCATACTTAAGGCCAGTTCTTATAAGCCATCTGTTCTGATAGCTAATTTGAGGCCCTGAGGTAAAAGAGAGAGCATGAAGATATCAAAGTAGAAAACTCACTATATTCATTCAACATTTTTTGAGCACATTTATATATGAAGTCAAATAATATAGGATTATCGTTCTAAAGAAGCAACATTTAGGGAACGGTATAGTCAGTGTTATGATAAAAGTATAAAAGAGATCCAATGGAAATAAATGCATTAGGGGAAAAGAGTCAAATTAGGAGATCAGAAATGAGTTTACACAGGAAGTAATGCTTAAGCTGAGGTTTCAAGGCTTGTAGAAGTTGTCTTTAAGTAGAAGGCAAATAAAAAGGGTTCTTGAAAAGACAACATATATGAAGCATGAAGCATTATAATTGGTAATAGCTAGAGTAAATAGTCTGTGAGGTTGTGTTTCAGGAGTGATGATGGTGGGGAACAGAGGATAAATTATTATGGGATTTATGTGCTAAGCTAAGAAGCTTAAAATGCATCCAAAATGTTAGCTAAGGGGATAGTTCGATGGTCAGTGCACATATTCCTAGGGGATCTATTCCTCCATCAACATTATGATACCAATAAAGAGTTGTAAATGTAATTTACAGGAACTCTAACATGCAGAAACCATATCTCCTGACAAATTCTGTTTAAAATTCATGCCTCTGTGTGTTTATAAGATGCCAGCTGGTTATTTTGCACAGGAGAAAAAGAAAACCAAGTTGGTGTACAACTAGCCTATCTCTGCCATGGAGTTTGGCCAAAAGACAGATCTTTTGGGGATCTTATGACAAGCAAAAGGCGGAAGATTTCAAAGAAACATTAACACAATTCAGTGATTAGTTGGACATAAAGGAGCAAAAGAAAAAAATAAGCAACTAAAATTTTGCTTCTACACTGGGCTTTTTAGGTATTACACTGATTTCTAAAGATAATAGGAAAATAAGAAAGAGTACTTATGTGCTAAAGATTAATAATTCATCCTAAAATATAATCTGTTGGAGATGGCAATCAGACATCAAGTAGAAAGAGTGCTCAGTACCCACAGGGGTTTGCCTCTGAACATTATCTATTTTATAGGGACTCTAACCTTGAAAACAAGGCCGCTCAATATGTATCAAATGCATAGTCCAGAGGAATAGCATTTATAGAGGACTACCAGAAAGTTAGATGAGGTGTTTTTCCTTCTAGAATAAACCCAATCTAAGTGCTATTTCTCATGTTTTCTTCCCAAGCTGTTGCCTTCCTTATGTCATTTCCATGAAATTTGAGACCTCATATATCAGCATCTTTACAAAAAGAGCTCTGTGAAATTCATTTTTGCATGACTCCAAGGATATTGTGCAAGTTGGGTTGCCTGGGAAACAGATGTTGAGATGGAGTTGGGATTGCAAGAGTTTTATTGGAAGTAAAACCAATTAAAGAAAAAAGTAAGATGCAGGATTGGGCATAGGAAGCTGACAGATCCCAATGCAGATCTGAAATCCTTTACCAGCTCAAAGGGGGAGTTCTGGAGTGAAGACGGCCTGATGGAGAAGTCCCGTAGGGCATGATGATGACCGGGCCCTTGTACCATCACTCTGCTCAGTCACTGCCTGGAGATCACTGAGAGAAGAGCATAACCTTGGTTTGAAAACTGAGACAGCTGGAGGCATCAGCTGACCACATCCCTCTCAGCTAGGCAGTGAGTCCTTTTCTGAAGGAGCATCTGAACAGTGCATCTCTGTGTCTGGATCATATTACAAACTGAGCTGTATGGAGTTCTTAGCCTGGGCCTTGTCTAGTCCAAACCAAAAGAAGAAAAAAATCATGTATTAACTGCACTGCAAGGTGGCTGACTAGAGGCATCTGCTACTCGCCTCTTACACAGAGGAGAACAAAAACAGGGAATAGATGATCACATGTTGGATAGATCATTTATGAAAGAACATTAGAATTCAACAGAGAAGTGGCAGGACACAACCAAAACAAGAAAGGAGGGGGAAGTGAGGCTGCCTGCTTGGCTAGCATTGGCTGAGAACCAGGAGAGGCTCCCCAATGCAGGAAAAGGGTAAGTGAGTGATCCCCAACAGTCCAGATTCCCCCCATGAACTCACGCAATCCTAGACACAGGAGAGTCCCTAGAACCTAGTGGGCTGCAAGACTAACATAGGAAGCTGTAAGGAGACCAAGTGAAGGCATTGCTCCAGAGAGAGCTCAAGTTGAGTCACACCCTCTGCTCCCAAGCCCTAGGCAGCTACAGCAAGCCACCATATTGAGAGTCCAGTCCCTACCATCCTGTCTGGGAGGCCCAGGAGTACTTGCATCACCACATCTCTGGTGTCCTATTGACATTCCTCACCTGCAGCCAATGAATGTCATGGCTGGTAGGTAGTTGCAGCCAACAATCAAGTGCAAGCCATTGGCTATGACCCCACTATCCCCAGCAACAAAGCTGCCATGCATTTTAAAGTACCCCATGAACAAACTTTCCTGCCCACAGCTGCTGTCACTGCAGGTGATTGCTGTTTCCAGGGTCAAGTTTGAACAAAATGTGTGTTCCCTAAACACAAGTATACAACTGTTGCCACTGAAAGCAACCTTGCCTTCCCCAGTAGCATGGTTGCAGCTGCTGCCTCCTCTCAAACATTTCTTTGGGGACATGTGGATCACTCCACCCCTGTCTACTACAGCTGGCACCTGCTCATGCTACCAGGAGGTCTGAGGACAGGTCCACCAGCCCTGGCTCTGTCCCCCACTCTATGGCCAGGCATGCCATCCAAGGGCCTAGAAACCACCTACCTGAGTTGACCACCATTGTCACCAGGGTACTCCTTCTGTGGTCCTGAGTTCAGGCCTGCCCAGCTCATTCTAGCCAATGCCAACAACAATGTAATCACCATATTGGGAACCTATGTACACAAACCACAGATGGGGCTGGAGACCAGCCCTCCCAGCCCATTGTAGCCAATGCCAACAAACAATGCAAACCACTTCAGAGCTAGATGATGGTCTCACTATTGCTACTGCCATCACCCATTCCATGCTTGCTGCCCAGAGGTCTGATAACCTACCCACCAACCTGGCCCATCATTGCCACTACCAGCACCCGGGCAAACCACCTAGAGGCCCAAGAATGGCCTGCCTGAGCCTGCTAACATAGGTATGTTGACCTGGGGCCCAAGGAAAAGCATGTTTGGCCTGTCACTGGCCACCACTGGGGTTTGAGGACAGGCCCACCAGTTGTCCCTGTCCCCAGAAAATCTTCACCACAGCCTCCACTGTACCAGAAATCACCGAGGAAATCACAGACACTACCAACACTATTTATGCCAAATAAATCATACAGTGATTACACTACTGCGAGCATCCAGAATCAAAGCCAAAGTGTCCTACCCAACCTAAACCATAGATTCATCTTTAAGACAGAGTCCTTCCTTAGGAAAGCAAATTCAAAAAATTGGAAGAAAAAATGTTTACACCAGATACATAGATGTCAATGTAAGGACAAAAGAAACAGGGAAAAGTAAAGACACTTCAAAAAAAACACAAGAATTTTCTGGCAGCATATTCTAATCAAAAATAAATTTATGAAATCCTTGAAAAAAGAATTCAAAATATTGATATTAAAGAAACTCAGTGAAATGCAAGAGAATACAAAGAAATCAGAAAAAAAATCAGGATATGAATGAGAAATTTACCAAAGAGATAGATATCACAGAAAAGGACCAAACAGAAATTGTGAAATTGAATAATTCCTTAAATGAAATAAAAAATACATTTGAAAACTTCAACAATCTATTAGATGAAAGAGAAGAAAGAATTTCAGAGCTTTAAGAGCAGTCTTTTGAAATAACCCAGCCAGACAAAAATAATTTTAAAAAACTCAAAAGAATGAACAAAGTCTATGTGGCATAAGGGACACCATCAGGTGACCAAATGTTTGAATTTCGGGTGAAGGTTTGAAATTTGGGTGAATAGAAGGTGAAGAGGAAACAAAAGGGATAGAAAACTTATTTAACAAAATAATAGCTGAAAACGTTCAAAATCTAGCAAGAGGTTTAGACATTCAGATACAGGAAGCTTAGAAGTTTCCATATAAATAAAATGCCTAAAGGTCTTCTCCACAGCACATTAGAGTCAAACTGTCAAAAGCCGAAGACAAAGAGAGAATTCTAAAATCAGCAAGAGAAAAGCATCTAGTCACTTCTAAGGGAACCCCTATCAGACTAACAGTGAATCTCTCAGCAGAAACCTTGCAAGCCAGGAAGAATGAGATGATATATTGAAAGTGCTGAAAGAAAAAAATAAATGCCACCCAAGGATCATATAACCAGAAAAGCTGTCATTCATAAACGAAGGAGAAATAAACTCTTTGCCAGACAAATGAAAGTGGAAGGAATTCATTACCATTAGCCTGGTCCTATAAGAAATGCTAAAGGGAGTCCTACTCCTGGAAGTGATAGGATGATATCTACCATCATAAAGACCACGTGAAAGCATAAAATCCACTGGTAGAGCAAACACACAAATAAGGAAAAAAAAGAAGCCTCAAATGTTACCACTACAGAAGGTTTTCTGTAATAAACAATAGGAGAGAAAGAAAGAATCAAAAGATATTTCAAAATAACTAGAAACCAATTAACAAGATGACAGGAATAAGCTTTCATATATTAACAATAACTTTGAATGTAAATAGGTTAAACCTTCCACTGAAAAGATAGAGACTGGCTGAAAAGACCAAAAAAAAAAAGAGCCAACTCTCCTCCATCCACAAGAAATTCATCTCACCTTACAGGTGACACAGACTGAAAGCAGAGGTGAAAAAAGATATTCCATGTAAATGGCAACCACAAACAAACACGAATAGCTAAACTTGTATCAGAAAACACAGACTTTAAGTCAAAAACATTAAATAGAAGCAAAAAAGGTCATTATATGATGAAAAAGGATCAACTCAGCAAGTGAATATAAAAATTCTAAACACATATGCACCTAACACTAGAACACCTAGATATAGAAAGCAAATATTATTAGATTCAAAGGGAGAGATAGACTCCAATACAATAATAGTTGGGAACTTTAACACCTTATACTCAGCATGAGACAAATCATCTAGACAGATAACTATGAAAAAAGTTAAAAGGATTTAAATTGCACACTT
Organism: Mandrillus leucophaeus; assembly: GCF_000951045.1. Lineage (NCBI taxonomy): Eukaryota > Metazoa > Chordata > Mammalia > Primates > Cercopithecidae > Mandrillus > Mandrillus leucophaeus. Next base: position 733,396 of record NW_012108786.1, on the reverse strand, counting down.
GACCAAATGGAGCTAACAGACATCTAGAGAGCATTTCATTCAGCAGCTGCAGAATACACCTTCTTCCCATCAGTACATGGAATGTTTCCCAGGATAGACCATATGTTAGGAAACAAAACAAGCCTCAACAAACTTTTAAAAATCAAATTATATCAAGTATCTTCTCAGGTCAAAATGGAATAAAACTAGAAATCATAAACAAGACACTTTAAAAACTGCAGAAGTACATCAAAATTAACCAACATGCTCTTGAATGATCATTGATTCAAGGAAGAAATTAAGGAAGAAATCAAGAAATATCTTGAAACAAATGCAAATCAAAATGTAGCATACCAAAACTATGGAAGCAAAACTAAGGGGAAAATTTATAGCAATAAACACCTATGTCAAAAAAGTGGAAAGATTTCAATAAACAATCTAACACACCTCAAGGAACTGGAGAAACGAGAACAATCCAAGCTCCCAATTAATAGAAGGAAATACATAATAAAAATTAGAGTAGAACTAAATGAAATAGAGACTTAAAAAAATACAAAGGATCAACAAAATGAAAAGTTGGTTTTGTTTAAAGATACAGTCAATAAACTGTTAGCTAGACAAGCCAAGAAATAAAGAAGACCCCCCAAAAAAATGAGAAATAGAACAGAGACATTACAATTGACACTACAAAAAATAAAAACATAATTAAAGACTATTATGAAAAACTATACACTAACAAACTAGAAAATCTAGAGAAAATGTCTAAAATTCTGGCTACAACCTACCAAGACTGAATCTACAAGAAATAAAAAGCCTGAACGAACCAATAATGAGTAGTGAGATTGAATCAGTAATAAAAAGTCTCCCAACATAGCAAAGTCCATAACTGAATGGTTTCAATGTTGAATTCTAACAAAGAACGAACAAGAGCTCTCTTCAAAAATACTGTCCAAAGACTGAAGAAGAGGGAGTTATCCCTAACTCATTCTATGAGGCCAGTGTTACTCTGATAATGGTTTGGGACCAGTATGTTTGGGAATGCTGCCTATCCAGGTATCAGCTGTCCTCCCCTCACACTAGACTGGGGAGCTCAGGATGTGTGGTCTTCTCCTCCACTACCCAGTGGCTTCGGCTGTCCAACCACCCCTTCTTCAGAATGAATTGCTTAGTTTGCCGGTCAAACATTTGGATTAAACAACCATTTGGTATGGGGCAAACTGAGAGCAATGGATTTTCTGGAAGCAGGCTGACGAGAAAACCAGAGAATGTAATTTATAAGAAAGAATATTATTGTATTTTTTTAGGGAGAAAACGACACATTTCCGATTTAGCTACACAAAAATCTAGCAAGATGAAAAGAAGATGTTAAATCAGAGAACACAAACAAAATGTATTAGCAAATAAATGTTGCTCTAGATTCACGGAGGAAGAACAGCAAAAAAGTCATGTATTTACACAATGGAATACTATTATCATTGCAAAAACCGCAATTCCTTTTGCACCAACCTAATATTTGGCAATCAAAAAGATTGAAATTATGTCATTTACAGCAACATGGATGGAACTGGAGTCATTATGTTAAGAGAAATATGCCAGGTACAGAAAGACAAATATTGCATGTTCTCACTCATATATGGGAGCTGAAAAATTGACCTCATGGAGGTAGAGAGTAGAATAATGGTTACCAGAGACTGGGAAGGGTGTGTGCATGGGAGACTGAGATGAAGAGAAGTTGGGTAATGAGTCCAAACATACTTTTAGGTAGAAGGAATAAGTGTTAATACTCAGTGGCACAGTAGGGTGACTACAGTTAACAAAAATGTATATTTCAAAACAGCTAGAAGAGAGAACTTGAAATGTTCCCAACACATAGAAATAATGTATACTCCAGATGACAGACACTCCAAATACTCTGACTTGATCATTACACTTTCTGTGCATGGAACAAAATATCACATGTATCTCATAAATACATACAGCTATTATGTATCCAAAAATCATGGATCAATTGCTTTGAATATACAAAATGAAAAAGTATTTTTTGTCCTTACTCTGTAAATTCCTAAATTACAGATCTAATAATTTAGGTTATTTTATTGATCTGTTGTCCTAAATAGCAATTTACTAACATAACTGAAATTGCCTTTCAGTAAATGCCCAGGGCCCTACGGTTGGCTATTAAATGCTTGAAGAAGAAATAAAACTCTGGTGGCTCCTCACTTGACCACTTTTCCAGCTAGTATTTTATTAGTAGCAAGGAAATAATCACAGAAATTCATTACTGTTAGAGAGTCCAGTGTATGAGAACTAGTAGGTGGCCATTTGCCTTACTTGTCAGTTTTTGCAGTGTTCTAATTAGAGTGATCTGGGCATTAGGAAGCAAATCGCCTTCTCTCTATGGGAAGGGGAGGTTGGTATTGTGGTTGGTGTATGGAGAAGGCTTCAGGAAATAGCTGCAGTGGTTAGAACGGACAGGTCATTAGAACTGAAGAGGACGGGCTAGCTTTGCACCTCAAGTGCGGGTGGCAGCCAGGGAAAGTGACACTTCCCACCAATGCTTGAACAATGTAAATAAAGAGTGACTCTTAAAGGCAAAAGTAAAGCGAAAAAATGATAGGAACTGCTTGGTTTTACTGGGGCGGGGTGGGGGGGTGTTAGTTTCATTGTTACAAGCAGGACTGCCTACCTAATTTGCAGAGCCCAGTACAAAATGAAAATGCAGGACCCTTGTTTAAAAAGATTAAGAGTTTCAAGACCATAACAGCAGAGCATTACAACAACCCGAGGCCTTTCTGAACGTGGGGCCGTCTGTGACTACACAGGCCACATGTTCATGAAGTCAGCCTTTCCTACAGAGCCAAACATTAACAAGAGAGATAAAGCAGTTTTTCTCAGATCACCAATTAACACTCCATCTTCAAGCCTCAGAAAGTTCTGCTCCTATTACTTTTCCTGGTCTGACCTATTGGTCTTCTAGCTCTGGGGTGGGGTTACTGAAGGAAGCAGAGGTTACAGAACTCCCATTCTGTACCATTTTCCCACTGAGAAGTCTAGTGAAGACCATTATACTTTTAAATATTCTTTATTCTTACTGAAACATATGTTGGACCATATCTTACATTACACATCAAGATTTTTGGTCCAGAAATAGATTTGTTGTCATAACAGATTGAGAAACAGCTAACCCATTTATTTTAATCAGAAAGTTGTATTTGTTCTGATTCTAATGAGAACATCTAATCAAGACTTTCATTGCTAGAACTAGATATAAACACTTTTTATAACACTATTGATGCCATTGATACAATTACTGCTGCAAATGCTGCAACCCCAGCTCTTGTGATTTCAGAGTCACATCTTGTAGAGGTGGATCCAATGAGAGATGTCATCTCTCCAAGACAAATTTAACTGGAAATTAACCACCCCAGCTTCATTACATCAGAATGGGACTGAAGGATGGCAGAGAGATATGGACAAGTATATTTCAGAAAAAAATAATAAAGTGATCTGATGGTCTCCTGGTGAAGAACTACTGTTCTACTTCAAATCCTTTTTCCCCCAGAAGAGGAAACAGGTACAATAACAAGCTTCTGTTCATGCAGGCAGTTAGAGAGAGCTGGACCCAAAACTCAGGTATACTGTGTCTAACAGGGTTCCTTCTACACTGTAATGAAAGTATAGCATAACTGGTAGTCTCAAAAGGTTTTAGTTTGAGGATCAAATGATATTGAAGTTTAAGGAAAGTTGGGCTTTATAACTCGAATGAAGTTTTCTGGTATGGGTTTTATGTTAAACTGAATATACCACGTCTGTTTAGTTGGGAGAACTTACAAATCCTGTTAATGAATATTCTAATGTTCATAACTAAAAGGTAGGATTAGTATCAAATCTCTGATTCTGATAAAAGACTACTTAAAATAGCCTCCAATAAGAAAGCAAATTCAATATGGATTAATGGAAATTATGAAAAAAAGCTGTTAGAAGACAAATTTCTCCCCTGATTTTCACAGTGTACTCTGTTTGGATATGTAATTTAATAAAATGTATCAGTGACAACTCACCCAGTGAATTTCTAAAAAAAATTGAAATACCTCTTAGCAGTTGACTTATTTTTATGGCTTTTATTGGCTATATTCTCACACCTACATGATACTTACAAGTCACATGATAAATTAATGTTACAGTAAAGCAAACTGACCTTCTACAGTTATCATTAATGACAGGCAGCACTTTGACAGACTCCTTCACCTAGAAACAAGAAACTGAAGAGTGCATTTTCCTTGCAAACAAACTAGGTTTATACTTTACACTAGGGTCATTTTACATGAAGGCAAGGGAAGAGAAATATTCAGCTACAATGGCCCAACATCTAGAATGTCTAAGCTGAAATGAAAAGAGCCTGACATATTGAAAGACCTCACTAGCAAAATGCATCTCTAAGGAGTTATGTGTGTAACTGAAGAGAACTACACAAAATTCAGGAAGAACCGTCCCAGCAGTTCAGAGACGTTTTTAAAAATTAAATGAGCATCCGCGGAGGAATGCACTAAACTAAATGCCATCCGTCCTCTTAGCTTCAGATTTCATAGCACAGAGCCCCCCTGCCCAGCGGTGTTCCACGCTCCAGAATTAGTCCACAACAGGGAGTCCCTTAGCAGGGCCGTTCCAGTACAAAAGGAGACCCAGCGGGCCAAATGATGAGTAATAGTTATAAGTAAACATACTAAATGATACTGAGGAGTTTAGGGACTGCTCTCGTTCTAAGCAATTTCTTGCAGGCAAAATACTTAACACTGGTTTCACACCACTCTTATATCAGCTTTTCATCTGGAGGCTGGCACTTTCTTCAGTATAGCACTGTGGGAGCAATTGTGTCTCCTCATAAAACACCAATAAGTTTCCAAGTTTCAATCACTTTACTTGTGCTTTCGTTTCTTCCTTCTGATATTTCTTCAGTTTAGCACTAATACTGCGACTCCTTTCATCTTTCAGGCATACGTTTTGTGGCTTTTAAACTTCTTGCCTTCTGAGAACAAAAGTGGCAAATGGTGAGCACAATTTCTGGGAATGAATTTGAAGTAGCTAGGCATAAAATTTAGTTGAATAAAGTAAAATGGTTGTGATCATGAGGGGAATGCTATGGTGCAGTCATAAGCACCTGGGTCACCTTCTATGACTCTGGGCCTCCATGTGAACGGCCCTCCTGGAGCTGTGACCTGGTGGCCCCAAGCTGTATTTCACTAAATGTTAGTAATTCATACTTATCCCTGGGTAATGTTTCTGAAGCATTTTAATCCATGGTAAATTATAGCATCATGTCCTTACTGATATCATGACCTACTCTACGTATCTACATTTACTTTTTTGATACAACTAGGGAACTGAAAGAAAAAGCCTTTGAAGGGAAAAATTTCAGCTCCACTTAGGACTAGTTATGATTCTGGTCATTAGCAATGCAGAGTGAAAAGCAAAGAGAGGCTGTGAATAAAGCAGGAAAATAATACATTTTCCACATTGTCAGTGTGAGAACCTGAAAAGCCATTAAAAAGAGTAGGTGGATGAACCTCAAAAACATTATGCTAAGTACAAGAAGCCAGACATAAAAAGCCACATATTGTGTGATTCCATTATACAAAATATTCAGAATAGGTAAATCCAGAGACAGGAAGATAGACTGATAGTTGCCAGGAACTGAAGGAGCTAAGAGTGGGAAGTAACTGCTTGGTGGGTCTAGAAATTTTGTGGGGAATGATGAAATGTTTAGGACTAGAAAGATGTGGCTACTGCACAACATTATAAATGTTGATATGTGTTTTATGTTAAACTGAAAATACCACGTCTGTTTAGTTGGGAGAACTTACAAATCCTGTTAATGAATATTGCCACAGCGTTGTTCATTTTAAAATGGTTAATTTTATATTTTATGCCTTTCACATCAATACAAAATTTAAAATAAAATGAAAAACTTTCTTCATGATTTTTCTGTAATATTAAATCCATCTTTTTATTTATTTTTTATTATATCTTAAGTTCTGGGGTACACGTGCAGAACGCGCAGGTTTGTTACACAGGTATACACATGCCATGGTGGTTTTGTGCACCCATCAACCCATCATCTACATTAGGTATTTCTCCTAATGCTGTCCCTTCCCTTGCCCCCCACCCCACGATAGGCCCTGGTGTGTGATGTTCCCCTCCCTGTGTCCATGTGTTCTCATTGTTCAGCTCCCAGTTATGAGTGAGAGTGTGCGGTGTTTGGTTTTCTGTTCCTGTGTTAGTTTGCTGAGAATGATAGTTTCCTGCTTCATCCATGTCCCTGCAAAGGACATGAATTCATTCTTTTTTATGAAAGCCATCTTTTAAAAAGCTTTTTTTTTTAAAAAAAATAGAATTTTAGTGGAGATGAAGCATGAGCTCCAACCCATTTGGCTTGCTTAAGTCACCTGGATAACCCTTTATATATTTATTCTTTTTTAAATTCAAGTTATAATCTAAACATTAAGTCATAAGTATGTATTAAGGGCACTATTACCCCTTTTCCTCTCATATGAATTAGTGTTTACATGTAGTCAAATTTATCAAGTTCTTCTTTAGTTCTACTGGTCAGTCTTTGCTTTATAAAGTCTGATTTCTGTTTCCTTCTTAGAAAGATCTGTCCCACTCCTTCACTTGATATGTTTGTTGTTGATAATGATTTTTTTCCTCTAAGGTATTCATTTATTTATTCTAATTATTTTGGTTAGTATTTCTGATAATATTCAATAATGTGCTCATACCAGTAATCCCAGGATTTTGGGAGGCTGAGGCAGGGTACTGCTTGAGCCCAAGAGTTCAAGACCAGTCCGGGCAATATGGCAAAACTCCATATCTGCAAAATAAGAGAAAAATTAACTGGGAGGCTAAGGTGGGAAAATCACTCGAGCCCGGGATTCAGGACAGCAGTGAGCATGACTGTGCTACTGCACTCTAGCCTTGACAACAGAGCAAGATGTCTTTAAAAAGAAGTCCTGTCATTGGTTTTCACAGGGACTTAAATAATAAAATGTAGCAGTGAATTGAAAAGCTTAAGTGTGGATAGGAGGAGAAGAAAGAAGAAACAGTAACTTTTTTTCATAATTAATAGACAGTTGGTAACTGACACTATTTTAAAACAAATCTATCAATAATAGATGTTTAAATATGTGATGTAATGGTATAAAGGTAATGGTGTGTTGGAGCCCCTTCTCTTTCCTACCCCAAACTCACAAGGGGCAATTGTTAAATTTTCAGGAAATTTGCAAACCAGTTGTTAAATAAAGCCATAACTGAAAAATAAAGTAGAAACTCCTGATTTCTGGTCTGGTATGTAAGGAGATTAGGTATTTTCAGTCTATCCTAACACTAAGTAAAAATCTGATCTAAATGAAAAAATACAACTCTTCTTGAACCCATCAGAGAAGGATACTCATAGAGCAAACCACAGGGCAACATTGGAGAGATAGACAGGTGGACACGGAAAATTACAACTTAATAACCAAACAGAAATCCAAGAGCAGAAATCTCATTATGAGCCAGTACCAGGGTAGGAAACCCTAAACTGTAATTAGTGAATTTCTGGAGGTTCAGTGTGGACAAGCTTGAAAGATGAAAACTCCAGGGCACTCAGTCGTAGGGGGTCCTCATACTTCTATCAGTCTCCCCTACAGGAGTTCTACTAGATTCTCACAGTCAATATTGGAAAAGAGTCCCTTTGGCTTCTAGTAGGGAGAGAGGAAATGTTATCATTTTGAAATACATCAGAGCCTTCCGTTCTTCTTAACAAGGCCTACCCACAGGAGAAACTATTTTACCAGAGCCGAATCTTCTGAGGTTGGATCAGAGCCTCACTTACCTAGGGGAGGGGAAATGCACAGCTGTGGTCCCCTGCAGTCATCCTGTTCCACATAAAGGGGTTGGCGGACACTTGTGAAGTCCGTAGCCCAGAGGCACAAGCTCACCAAAAGACTGAGACCTAATCATAGAATGCTTCCCCGCTCCCCAACAACATATCACTATATTAATAAAGGCAAAAAACAAAAAAACACAGGTGAAGAGACTGAATTAGCATCAGAACCAGAGTCAGATATGGTAGGGATGTTGGAATTACCAGAAAAGGAATTTTTTAAAACTAGAATTAATATGCTAAAAAGCTTTAATAGGAAAAACATAGACAACATTTAAGAACAAATAAACAATGTCAGCATAGAGATGGCTATTCGAAAAAAGAATAAAAAAGAAATGCTAAGGAATAAAAACACTGTAATCGAAATGAAGAATGGCTTTGGTGACTGACATTTAATTAGTAGACTGAACGTGGTTGAAGAAAGAATCTCTGAGTGTGAGGATGTGATAATAGAAACTTCCAAACCACACATTAACTTGGAAAAATTCTCAGTCACTACTGCAGACATCAAACTACAGAAATAGGAAGCTCAAAGGAAACCAAGCAGGATAAATGCCAAAAAATGAAAATTTAAAAACTATACTTAGGCACATCATATTCAAACCTCATAAAATCAGATAAAGAAAAAATTTTGAAATAAGCCCGTGGGAGGGAAAAACACTTCACTTATAAAAGTACATGTGACATCTCCTCAGAGACTATGCAAGCAAGAAGAGAGTAGAGTTACATATTTAATGTGTTGAGAGAGGAAAGAAAAAAATCAACCAACCAGGAATTCTGTACTCTGCAAAACTATCCTTCAAAAATGAAGGAAAAATAAGGACTTTCTCAGACAAATAAAGATAGAGGAAATATGTTGCCAGTAGATCTGACTTGCAAAAAAAATGTTAAAAGAAGTTATTCAGAGGAAACAAAAATGATATAGGTCAGAAACTAGATCTACATAAAGGAAGAACACTAAAGAATGAATAAGGGAAGATACAACAAAAACTTTTATTTTTCTTATTCTTAATTTATCTAACAGACAACAGGTTGTTCATGGTAATAATAACAATGTACTCTATGTTTATGTACATGGAGGAGGGATTCATAATATTTTGTTATTATAAAGTATTTGCACTACCTGTGACAGTTATTTGAAAGTAGATTTGAATTAGTTGCAAATGTTTATTGCAAACCCTAGAGCAACCATTTAAAAAGCTAAAACAAAGAAGTAAAATTGATACACTAAGAAAAGAGAGAGGATAGAGTCATATAAAATTCCCAAAACCACAAAAAGCAGAAAATGTGTGAAAGATCAAAACAAGAACAAAGAACATGGGCAAAAAATTAAAACCAAACCCAAGTATTATAGATATTAATTGGACTACATCAATATTTACCTTAAATGTCAATGGTCTAAATTCCCCAATTAAAAGGCAGAGATTGTCAGACTGAATACAAAACCAAAACCTAACAATATGTGTTGTACATGAAATTCACTTTAAATGTAAAGACAAATATGGATTAAAAATAAATGGATAGAGAAACATAGATCATGCTAACATGAATCAAAAGAAAGTGGAAGTAGCTGTATTAATTTCAGACAGGGCAGATTTCACAGCAAGAAAAGTTGTCAGGAAAGTGGAGCATTGCATAATGATAAAGGGGTCAATCCCCCCTGCCAAAAGACATAACAATTCTTTATTTAGATGTCTGTTTTCTAAAAACAGAATGTAAATATACTTTTTAAAATTTTTTAAATTTTTTTATTTTTTTGAGATGAAGTCTTACTCTGTTGCCCAGGTTGGAGTGCAGTGCACAATCTCGGCTCACTGCAACCTCCGCCTCCCAAGTGCAAGAGATTCTCCTGCCTCAGTCTCCAGAGTAGCTGGGATTACAGACATGCACCACCATGCCTAGCTATTTTTTGTATTTTTAGTAGAGACAGTGTTTCACCATGTTGGTCAGGCTGGTCTTGAACTCCTGATCTTGTGATCCACTGCCTTGGCCTCCTAAAGTGCTGGGATTACAGGCATGAGCCACTGCACCAGCCAGAATGTAAAAATACTTAAAGTAAAAATTGATAGAACTGCCCAGAGAATTAGATTCAGAGAATTAGATTAAGTGCCACTATTATACTTGGCAATTTCGATACACTTCATCCATAAATTAACAGATTTAGCAGGCAGAAAATCATTAAGGCCATAGGTGAACTCAAAAACACTAGGTCAACTAGGTACAGTCAGCACCTATTGACTACTTCATCTAACAACCACAAAAGGCACATTGCTCTCAGGCTCACATAAAATATTCAACAAGATGGATGACGTTCTGGGTAATAACACACACCTTAACAAATTTAAAATAATACAAATCATACAGTGTCTCTTCTCAGACCAAAATAAATTAAATGAGAAATCAATAACACAAAGATGATTAGAAATTTTCAAAATATTTGGGATCACATAACACGCTTCTAAAGAAGATATGTGTTATTTAGAAAAAATAAATTTCAAGAAAAATATAAAAATATTTTGCACTAAATTAAAATGAAAACCCAACTTATCAAAATGTGTGGGATGCAGTGAAAGGAGTGCTTAGAGGGAAATTGTAACACCAAATGCATATATTAGAAAAAAAGAAAGATTTAAAATCAGCCATCTAAACTTCTGCCTTGGAACGTTTTTTAAAAAGCTAAAGAAAGAAGAGTAAAATAATGAGCAGGCAAAGGAAAAAAAAATAATGAAAATTTGAGCAGAAAGTAATAAAATTGAAAACAGGAAATTGATGGAGAAAATCAACAAAACTGAAAACAGGTTCTTTAAAAAGATCAGTAACATTGATAAGCCTCCTGCCAGGATAACTGAGAAAAAAGGAGACAGAAAGTGTCGACTACTAATACCAGAAATGAAAGAGGTGCCATCACTACAGGTCCCATGGACATTAAAGGAATAACAAATGAATTATGTGAAAAATTCTAAATCCACTATTTTGATGACCTAGATGAAATGGGCCAATTCTTTGAAAAACACAGCATGCTAAAACTCACATGAGAATAAATTGACAATCTGAATAGGCCTGTATCTATTAAAGAAACTGAACCAATAATTAATAACCTTCTAAATCAGGAAACAGCAGGCCCAGATCAACTTATTGGTAAGTTTTACCAGGTAATTAAGGAAGAAATTTATATCAACTCTCTAGAATCTCATTTAGAAGGTAGAAGTAGAGGAAATATGTCCTCACTCATACTTTGAGGAATACCAAAACCAGAGAAACACATTATAAGAAAAGAAAACCACAGATCACTATCTCTCATGAATATATATGTAAAAATCCTCAACAAAATATTAGCATATCCAATCCAGCAACGTATAGAAAGAACTTTATACTATGAACAACTGTGATTTATTCAAGATATGCAAGACTGGTACAACATTTAAAAATCAATTAATGTAATCCATCATATCGATGGGTTAAAGAAGAGAAATCACATGATCATATCAAGAGATGAAGAAAAAGCATTTGATAAAATCCAATACCCACTCATGATTAAAAATCAAAGCAAAACAAAACATTCAGTAAAGTAGTAATAAAGGGGAACTTCCTACTTGAAAAAATATAGTCACAAAGTTCTATGGCTAATGTATTTAATAGTTAGAAACTTGAAGTTCTCCCACTAAGATCAGGAACAAGGCAAGGATGTCCCCTCTCACCACTGCTTTTCAATATTGTACTGAAAGTCCTAGCTAATGCAATAAGACAAGAAAATAAAAGAAAAGGTATACATATTGGAGAGGAAGAAATAAAACTGTGTGCGTGTTCACAGATGACATCATTGCCTGTATAGGAAATCTGAAAGAATCGACAACAACAACAAAAACTATCTGAACTAATAAGAAATTGTAGTAAGGTTGCAAGGTCAAAGTACAAAAGTCAATCACTTTACTATATACCAGCAATAAATAAGTAAGATTTGAAATTCAAAGCACAATACCACTTATACCAGCACCCCCCAAAAATGATATACCTGGAAATAAACTAACAAAATATACACAAGAACTGTAACAGAAAAACTATAAAACTGATGAAAGAAATCAAAGAACTAAATAAATAGAGAGCTAATACGTATTGTTTGAAAGACTCAATATTATCAGAATATCTACTCTTCCTAACTTGACCTACAGATTCAATGCAATCTCAATTAAAATCTGAATAAGCTATTTTGTGAATGTTGACAAAGTGATCTTTAAAGATTATGTGGAGGAGCAAGATACTCAAAATAGCAAACAATAGTAAAGAAGATTAAAGTTGGAGGACTGACACTACCCAAGCTTAAAACTTATTGTAAAACTAACGTAATAAGACAGTGTCATGTTGGCAAAAGATTAGACAAATAGATTAGCTGAACAGAACAAAGAGCCCAGGAATACATCTGTGTAGATATAGTCAGGTGATCTTGACAAAGGAACTAAAATGAAGATAGGATAGTTTTCTTCAACAAAGGATGCTGGAATAAAGGGACATCCATGAGCAAAATAACTAACTAACTAAATAAATAATCTAGACACACACCTTGAACCCTTCACAAAAATGAACTCAAAATGAATTATAGATGTAAATGTGAAATGCAAAACTATACAACTCCTGGAAATGACAAGGGAGAAAATCTAGATGATCTATGGTGTCAGCATGACTTTTTAGATACAACATCCAAGGCACACTTTATGAAAAAAATGGTAAGATAGATTTTATTAAGTTTTCTGCTCTATGAAGGAGCATGTCAAGAGAATAAAGAGACAAGTCACAGACTAGAAGAAAATATGTGCAAAAGACATCTGATAGAGGAGTGTCACCCAAACTATACCAAAAATAAAGCCCTCTTAAAACACAATAATAAGAAAACAACTCGATTAAAAATGGTCCAAATATCTTAACATATACTTCATTAAAGAAGATATACAGATGGCAGATAAACATAAGAAAAAATGCTGATGTCATCAGAGAAATTAAAATGACAATTAGATACTACTGCACACCTATTAGAATGGCCAAAATCTAGAACATTGACAACACCAAATGCTGCCAAGAAGATGAAGCAACTGGAGCTCTTATTATTGTTGATGAAAATGCAAAATGGTATGGCCACTTTGGAAGACAGTTTTGGTAGTGTGTTACAAACCTGTACTTCCTCTTACCATAGGATACAGCAATAGTGTTGTTTGGTATTTACCCAAAGGAGTTGAAAAGTTATGTTCACACAAAAGTCTATGCAAGGATGTTCATAGTAACTTTATTCATAATTGCCAGTGGAAGCAATCAAGATGTCCTTCAGTAGGTAAGTGGATAAATAAACTGTGGTACATTGCAATGACAAATTACTCAGTGCTAAAATGAAATGAGATATTGAGCCTTGAAAAGACACAAAGGAAGTTTAAATGCATATTATTACATGAAAGAAGCCAATTTGAAAAGGCAATACTGTATGATTCTGACTATATGACATTCTGGAAAAGGCAAAACCATGGAGACAGTAAGATGATCAATAGTTGTCAGAGTTTGGAGAAGTGGAGTGATGAATAAGGAGAGCAGAGGATTTTTAGGGCAGTGGAACATTCTGTGTGATACTACAATAGTAGACACATGCCATTATACATTTGTCAAAACCCATGCATGTACAACACCAAGTTTGAACCCTAATGTAAACTGTTGAGTTGGATTGATAATGATGTGTCTGTGTAGGTTTATTGATTGTAACAAATCAAGCCACTCTGGTGTGGGATGTTGATAGTAGAGGAGTCTGTGTATGGGAGAGGATAAGGGAATATGGAAACTCTGTATTTTCTGCTTAATTTTGCTGTAAACCTAAAACTTCTCTAAAAATAAAATAAAGTTTATTAATTGAAAATATTAAGCATATACATTTGCAATTAAATAAGTTATGGATTTTACTACACTTTACTAGTCTCTATGTTCTTGACACTGCAAATGTGTGGGGGAAATCCTACATTGTGGTATGCTGCTGCTGATCACTTTGTCAATATTCACACAATAGCTTACCCAGATTTTAATTGTGATTGCGTTGAATCTGTAGATCAAGTTAGGAAGAGTAGATATTGTAATAACATCGAGTCTTTCAAACAACATGTATTATCTCTCTGCGCCCTTCTCTGCATTCCATAAGGGTAGGCTGGAAGCTTTAAATAAGCCACACAGGGAATATATACCATGAAAATTGACAAATGCTGCAAATCAGGTTTTGGCTTACTGCTTTTTTGACTGTCAAACTGAAGAGAGAAAGTAAGAAAATGTTAGTAATACAGATGAAACTTAAAAGTGTGTTGTGTCTGTAGTCATTACATATAGAATAGCACCAAAAAATTGAGAAAATCTTTTTTCAGAACTTAAAACCTAATCTATGATCAAGCAATCATAATTGAATTAATCAAATTAATGTAATTGAATTACTGTGATCTATGATTAAGTCATTTATATCTTTGATGAATGAGTGAAGTTCTGAAATTTATCTTCACTGTTTTCCCTTTGTTTTACTCATTAACAAACAAAAATTATCAACCAAAATTTATTTTGGAATTGGACTTAAATGTCAGTCACAAGTTCACCACTATATAAAGATAACTGCTAGAAAAACTGAAATAATAATATAACTAACCAAAATTTTGAGGCAGAGTAGGGGGAAGTATAAGAAGCAATAATTACATTGCAAATACAATATAATTTTTTTCATCTCTACAGTGGAGAATCAAAATATACAATTTAAGGTCAATACAACTCAAAGTGGATGATTAATTGTATTACTCAAATATACAATGATAATTAAAAGAAAAACTTTAAAAGTTTTATAAATGATTCTAATTTATCAAAAGAAAAGTATATACACGTACAAATTGTGACTTCTAATATTGCCTCCCACCCCAACAGCCCAGAATCTATTTGTTCTCCTTGATCTGTTTCCATATTGCTATGCAATTTTCCTTTATGATATATTAAGATTAATTCTTTGCATAATATTTGTGGATACATTTTTTGTTACTCGATAAACTTCATGAAGCTAGAGTCTATGTATGATTTTGGTCAACATCATTGTAAATACCTGGTACAATGTCTGAGATATAGTAATTGGTCGATAATGATGTATTGATGTAATGATGAGTGAGGAGCCGCTGACTCCAAAAATCTCACAGGAAAGCTACACATAAATGCAATAAAATGAAAGAAACCTGTTTAGTTTTAAAGAAGAAGAGAAAAGATTAGACATTTTGCCTAAAGGAAGACTTTAGAAAGAAGGTGGTATCTGAGTTGCATCTTGAAATATTAGGCAGTTTGCCTGGTGGACAGGGAAAAACGTCATTTTGGAGAAAGGAAACTGCCAGCAGAGCAAGGTAACGTTAGTGAAACAGGGCCACAACACAGAGAAAAGTGTGGGCCGTATACTAAGCATCTGGAGTTTATCCTGTAAATCACTGGAAAAGACGGCAATAAGATTCTTTTCTGGGCGCTCTCTGTACACAATAAGGAAGAAAGGAAGGAAGGGAGATTGGAGGGGAATTTGGTGAAGGATGCTTGGCACTGATTGGCTACTACATTGTGGTCCTCGGGCCACACAATCTACAGAGAGAAAAAAGTGGCATAATTTGCATTGGTGTTTTAGTTTAAAGGAAAATACTGCTGAAATAAAAGGGGAGGGGGCAAGTCACAGTGGTCAAATCCAACTTTTCAGCATACTCTCTCCTCCAATTTGAAATTTGTTTTCTATTCTTTCTGTGAATAACCCCTAATTCAAATCCTGACTCTATGAAAACTTACTTTCTTCAATAATCTCACTTATCTTTAATCACACAAAATTGTCACAGTCGTATTTATCTGTATCATACTTTCAGAGCTGAAGCTGTGTTTTTACTTGATTTTGTAATCATCCATAGTGCACAATGAAATGTTTAGCACAAAGTATATTTTGGTAAGTGTTTTGATCAGTATATAATAATGTAATAACAAATGAAGATTTAAAAATTGTCACTACAGAGGAGCAGAAAGAAATCGGACAAATGTGTAAAGAGAATAACATGATAGAAAAGATGATAGAATGATTTCTTTAATTATATGAGAGGTAGATCAAAGTAATTATAGACTGGGCGTGATGGCTCACGCCTGTAATCCCAGTACTTTGGGAGGCTGAGGTGGGAAGATCACTTGAGGTCAGGAGTTCAAACAAGCCTGGCCAATTTGGTGAAACCCTGTCTCTACTAAAAACACAAAAATTAGCTGGGCATGGTGGTGCATAACTGTAATCCCAGCTACTCAGGAGGCTGGGACAGGAAAATTGCTTGATCTCGTGAGGCGGAGGTTGCAGTGGGCTGAGATCGTGCCACTGAACTCCAGCCTGGGCAACAGGGCAAGACGCCGTCTCAAAAAAAAAAAAAAAAAGTAGTATTATGAATACTCTGCTTTCAAGAAATACAAAAAATAAATTCCTCTAATACTCCAGGAATAATGTTATATTTAATTCAAGTACTAGTTTTTCCCCAAGGATTAAATAAGATCCAGAAACTTGGAATTATGCAGTTTTTGACGGAAAATTTGGTTAAATAAGGGGAATAACTATTTCTTACAACATTCCCAGCACTGCATTTTGAGTGACTCCTTGTTGTATTCTGTTGTTTAAGAAAATCACTAAAACCTCAAAGTGCTGACATGTGTGTGGTGGGGAATTCACGAGTGAGTTTCATTTGGTGAACTTAGGTGTTGCAGGTATTCATAACAGTTATAACATTCAGCTGTTCACAAAATTCTTGTAAGTAGCCCTGCAATTTAATTTGCCCTCTTCTCTGCAGCATAGTGTAACCACAGAGGCTTGTGTGCTCTCTAACTTTTCCCTACGATCCATGCTCAACCTGTTGCCAGGTTCACTGGTATGGAACCTCTCAGTCTTAGGTTTGCATTTTTATTCTCCTCTCTTCCATTTCCATCTTTAGGCGAAAAATAATGTTAAAAGAAAAGCTGCTTCCAGGCAAACAGAATCCAAGAAGCACACAGAAATGATGAGTTATGGTTTGTGACCTGATAGGCTGTTCCGGGAATTGAGCTGTCATACTCAGGAGAAAGGCTGTGAGGCTCAAGTGTGGAAGAGATAAACGGGGTGGAAATGTGAAGTTAGGATGCATGCTTTCATTTGAAAAGTAATTTTTCAAGCATTTAAGAGTTTTAGAGGTTTTGTTGTTTGTGTTTTTTCTATTTTTGTTTTTTTAGCTTTGCTTTTTAAAATTAAATCTCTCTTTGGGTCTATCGACATTTTATTCTTTAATAACTGGTCTCTCTTCTACAATTTCTCTCTTTATTTCCAGAAATGTCTGCTGATAAGAACAGCCTTCCCAGGAATGGGTCAAATGGTAAGAAGATATATTTTTTAAAGGCAAAATATTTAAAGAAAGGAGAGAGAAGAATAGAAACAATAGTTGTTGGAGGATAGCATGGAGCCGTCTTCTGCATTACGATTGAGTACATTCGTCCATCAATGAAAAGTAGACTCCGTCAGCAGGGACTATATGCAGAGCATTTATAATCATTAAAATTTCCCAATATAAGAAGGTCCTCCTTGCAAAATGGGAATAGGACAAATGGATGAGAATCATTCTCAGTGGAAAATGGAAGATGCTATACTGTATCAGAATGTTTGTGTACACAGATTTTATTTAAATATGGATGTTATCATAGAGAAGATGAGAGTTCGCTCTCAGTACCCTAACTTCAGCATTAGAACTTAACATATTGATTCTGCCCCTTGCCTTCTCTTTTTTCCTCATGCTCTTAATTTGCTCCTCCCCCATAATTAGTCATTACATTTATTTACTTGTGTTTGCTACTCCGTTGCTGCTGTATATACAGTTAGAGAATCTCTGTACAATGGTTAAATTACTCCTCTTACCCATGGCCAAATACGGCTCTAGAAAAACCATAAGAATATGACGCATGGTCTTTGTGACCCTTAAACCCATGTGAGCCTCTGTTGCCATCTGCCCATCTACTACTGACATTTATTTCATTCATTCTACCTCTTTCCTTGATCACTGTTGCCTACCATTTCCTTCTTAAGCTTCTACACTTTCTCATTCTCAGCTTCTTACTTCACTAAGGAAACAAGAAAATCAGAAAAAATATCCCAAAGCTTTCATCACAATATTCACAGACTGACCTGTGAATGAGCCCATAGACCTCTCCTATCACTCTGGATAAACTATCCTTACTTGTATACAAGGCAATGCACCCATTTGAACACTATATTCCATAGTTACTTGCACAAATTTAATTCTCCAGAAATTTTTCATTCTCACACATTACCATTTATTTTTCTATAAATTCATTCCAACAAAAGTACTGCTATTTTAGCCAACTTTTAAAATTGATACATAATAGATGGTCATATTTTGGGGATACGAGTGTTACTTTGATACATGTATATATCTGTAAAGGTCAAATCAGGTTAACCAGAATATCCATTGCCTTAAAGATTTATCTTTTATTTATGCCAGTAACGTTTGAGTTATTCTCTCCGAGCTATTTTGAAATGTACAATAGACACATGTTAACTGTAGTCACCCTTCTGAGCTCTTGAATGGGCCTTATTTACAGTTCTAACTGTAAATTTGTACCCATTAATAACCCTCTCTTTAAAAATTATACAGCTTTTTTTTTACATTATCCCTCTCTATCTACTGTCTTTTTCCCTTGCTTTTTTAAGCAAAAATTTACTGCCTCCAATACCTCTCCTCTTGGTGTTTTTCAAGTATATTACATTTGCAATATCACTGCATCGCTTCAGCAGAAACATCAATCCTCCCTCCAGGACAGCTTAAACTCTTCTGATTTTACTCTTACTTAACTGGCTGTTCCTTCTCTGTCTTTTGTGGTTTTTCTCATCTCTACAAACTATGTGTCTTGGATATCCCAAGGCTCAGTCTTCAAACATCTCCCATTCTCTATCTACATTACTCTCTGGGTGATTTTAATTGGACCCCTGGATTTAAATACCAATTCCACACTGACAAAATCCACATATATATCTTTAGTATACACATCTTCTCTGAAATTCAAACTTAGATATGCAATCATCTACTCAATATTCCCACTTGGATATTTATTTTGAATGTAAAACTTCAAGAGTCTAGAGCTAACTTCTGACATTTCCCCCAAGCCTTCTTTTTCTACATTCTTTTGTATTTTAATAAATGCAACTTCTTCCTTGCTCAAATCGAATACCTTCAGCTCATCCTTTCTGTCATATTTCATATTGAAAACAAAAGCCGAATGTCTCAAACTTCAGAATATATCCAGAATCTGTCTGATTCTCATCATCTGTATCACTATCACCCAGGTCCAAGACACCCTCGTCTCTTCCTAAAATACTCAATAATCTCCTAACTGGCACCTCTGCTTCTTTGTGTATAGCA
Organism: Mandrillus leucophaeus; assembly: GCF_000951045.1. Classification (NCBI taxonomy): domain Eukaryota; kingdom Metazoa; phylum Chordata; class Mammalia; order Primates; family Cercopithecidae; genus Mandrillus; species Mandrillus leucophaeus. The sequence goes on along the minus strand of NW_012108786.1, from coordinate 714,049 downwards.
GCTAAAATGAGCTTATTTTTTTTTAGTAGAACATTTCATTGCTCTGCTCAAATGCCATCAGTGGCACTCCCTCTCACTTAAAACCAACATCCCCTTTAATTGCACACAGGCTCAATAAGTCTGCTCCTCACTCCTGGTTACTTAGCTTCTCTTTCTGGCCACATGGTCCTCCTTGTTCTTCCCCAGCAAATTCCTTTTATACCTGCTAGTCCTAGAGCTTGGAGAAATCTTCCCCCCAGATAGCATTATATCTGTACTCTCAACTCCTTCAAATTTTTGTTCAAATTTTAACCCTCCAAACCTCATCCTAAACTCACTATTCCTTTTTCTTGCTTTATTTTTTCCCTAGAAGTACTACCATCTGTCATGCTATTAAATGTATGTGTGCGTATATGCATGCGTGTATGTATATGTTTCTGTTTTATTATTTCCCCTGTAGAATATAAGCTTTAGAAGGTGGCAATTTGTCATCTGTTTTTTTCACTGTGTTATCTGATGTGCCAAGAAGATCTGTGAAGGAGACATAGTGAAAACACAATACACTCTTTTTTTGAATGAACGACTGAATGAAGTCACCATTGTTTGGATCTGAAACATATTTTACTTATAATTAAAAGTGAGTATCTAGAAAGTCACAGAAGAATAACTTCTAAATCTCTCAAACACTCTGAGTTCTATTTCCAAGAGAAGTCAAGTCCATCTTGTTTCTCTTGGAAACCCTTGCAATCATAAGAAGATAGCAAGAGTCATCACCCTGCAGCATAAAAATGATTTTTCAGCAAGGTTTTAGAATTCAAAGGATATTCTGCAAGCCTGAATTCTTTACCCTTCTGCACGTGGGAAAACAAAAGTCTTTATACACAAGTTCAGGAATGCTAATTTTGGTGTTCAAAGAGTTCTGTTTTAAACCATGTGGCAAACAAACCCAGGCGAAAATTTCCTCACTGCTGTGTTTGCTTTTATAGCTTTAAGCGCTGCGGTTTTATGCAAGAGGAAATAGATTTTTGAGATGACAGTGACAGGTGAAATAGGATGTGAAGAAATGATACTTCAGTTTCTCTTATGTCAACAATATAAAAAAGCTACATGAAAAGGAAGTGATCTACCCATCTGTGAAACCCAGAATTCTCAAAGAGTCATAGCCACGGTGAATTAACATGGTGCTCATGGTACTCATTCAAATGCTTTGTGATAAATCGTAACTTCTCAGTTTTAATTTCTTCTAGTAGGTCTCATCAATAGCTAACTAAGCTATATTGTTTTCTTTTGCTAAAAAAGCATGGTAAACTCTCATTCAATGTAGTTGTCACAAATGATCAAATATTTAGGTAGAATACTAGATTATACAGAATATTTCTATTACCAGTTTTTTGAAGCTTAGAGCATGATGCAGTTAACATTATTATTTTCCTGAATATATGTAACAATTAAGTAATTTGGGTTCATGTGACACCTCAGGGCCATCAATGATTATTCTATTGGAACTTGCTAAAGTAATAAATAGCATAATTTTAGATAACAGAGGGTCTCCTATATTATCGTTCGTGTAACATTTTTGCCAGTACAAAGAATTCCCATTGAATCAAATTCGCCTATTGGCTTTTATAGGGATCTAAAAGTCAAGACACAAAGCGGTGTCACATTTGAAAATAATTCTTTCTTTGAAAGTTTAAAGTTCCGTGTAGGGGCTTTAGTAATTTTAGGGGTAGAAATTATTTTCTTCAATGTGTTTAAAATCCATGGTGACAAAACACACTGACAAGCTCTAGGTGAAGCTGGAATGAATGTTAAACCTTAACCACATGAAAAACACACGTGCTGATAAGGGCACATTAGGGCCAGAAGCAGCTCTTATAACATTTTATTCTGAAACGGCAAACTTGGTTAGTATTTCAGAAAACAACCTAATTTGTTAAAAAATTGTATCTGCCATGTTCTCTTTAAAGTCACGGTAGTTGAAATAAGATGATCTCATTACTACTTTTCTCACAGTTAGAATAAAATAATAGTATACCAGACAGGGTAAAAGCCATTTTAAGTTTTTGTCAGGAATTTCAAACCGGCATCATCTCTTCTTATCCATTGGGGGAGAAATTATCAAAGAAAGAAAAAGTAGGTTTTAAATTCACTGATGCCTTTACAATTTGAATCTGACTTACTCTGTTGAAACATTAGTAATTAATCATGCATCAACACCAAGTGTCATAGATTTTGGCAGTCATTAAAAAAAGAAGAGAAAGGAACCACATTTTCTGTTTTGTTCACAGTGAGGACAGGATAAGAATGGATTCTGGAGGGTTATTGTGCTAATTGAATACCCCCCCTCCAAAAAAAAAAAGCTTGAGTGTGTACATAACAACTTCAGAATTCTTCCCTTTTAAAATTATAATGCATATGCCATATTTATTAGTTAGACATCTTTTATGTGCCTCAAGTTTTTATTCATTTGTTCAAACTGCTCTGAAAAAGCTGGAAGAGATAATAATGTGGACAAGGTAATTGGTGTTGATACCAGTATCTTTATAAATAAAGTCAAATTTAATACAATATTGATTAAAGTAAGAAAAATAAGATCAAAGTAGTCTAATATGGCGGGCTTGGTGATACTATATTTTCACTGAGTGTGCTATAAATGCCCACAAAACCAATCTTCTCAGGTATTTCTTTGTTGAATTTTATTCACACACATAGATCTGGTAATAAACAGGCATAAGGAATGCAGAACTAGCTTGCAAAGGCTGCAGTTTCTATTTTCTCACTATCAACTACAAATTGCAGTTTGCATATATCAAAGTTTCATTTTTTACCTGTTTAAATTGGGATTAAATTAATTACATTTGTTGGACAAATACACTGAGTACAGGTGAACTGTATAAAGGTAAATTTGTTACTTGAATATATTAGTAAATGTTATATATTATATGAAAGAAAATTTTGTGAATACTTCTTAGCATTCTGGCCACTCAGTTGAATTAATTTGCAATCGAATTTTAATTCTTATTCCATTTGGTATCTTGCCAAAGTAGTAAACAGTATGATCATTAGAGTCCTTCCTAATTCCTTCATCATGTTCGTGTGTGTGTAAACCCTTTAGATGTTTTTTATCCATAATAGCTTTAAAATTGGTTTATGTCCTCCAGCCTCATGAAGATGATTACTTTATTAAAAAATTGAAGCCAAAACCAAAAAATCTTAACTGGGCACAAAAATAATTCTAATATGCTTTTATGTGTTGCTTACTGTCAAACAGGCATGTCTATGTGTATAATGTAGAACAGAAGATGTAAGAAATATGAATACCTTTCCCCACTTTGCATAATGAGGCAATTAGTTGTTATCTAGGTCCCTGGGTGATCAGCAATATTCCAGAAATATGTGCTTGGGTATGACGTGTGTGAGCTGTAAATGTGAGAGTCCCAATAATTGCTATAATTGCTGATGGGCTCAGTCCCACCCGACAATTATGCACCAGATGTGTAGTAAGAGTACTTGGTGTGGCTGATAGCTTATATGGCACAAAGTACTTTCAAACTAAGTTAAATTTTGTAATTAATAACTGTAATGAATGTTACAACTACTTTCCTCTACTTTAACATTAGTTCATGTCCTTTATTATAAAATACCATACACATGTAAATTTCACATAATTAGATTGGCTCATCAATCTGTTATTCCCCAATTACATAACAAAATAGTTACTGAATGAGATTTATGGGTAAGGTGCTAGGAACTATATTTTAGGCTTCAGAAACCCTTATTTGCATATTCTAATTAGCAGTTTATTAATCTTAAATGCATAAGGAAATTAACTGCAGCCTAATCTCATAAAATTCATCACGGTAATCCTTTATTACATTGCTTTGATATACATTATTTTTTAGCTGTTTATGTACTGGAGTAATGACTAGAAGATAGGAAATTTCATCCCCTTATTCCACTTACAGATCTTTCCCCACTCACACTGTCACCTACATTATATCAAAAATGTAATACCTTCTAGTAACCTTTGGTTTTAATAAATTCATACAAGATTTTCTATTTCTCTTCAGTAACATTTCCTATCTCCTTTTTTCAGAAGATCTCTCCACTAGCCTGCCTTTTTACCAAATCTAGCAGAGTAGTTCCCCCTTTGTCCATGGGTGACACGTTCCAAGACCCCAGTGGATGCCTGAAACCACAGATAGCATTAAATCCTATATATGCCATGTTTTCTGTAACAAAATTTACATGAATGTAGTCTCTCTCTCTCTCTTTCTCATCTCTCTTGCGAAATACTGTGATAGTTTCAGACCACAGTTGACTGCAGTTAACTGAAAGTAGAGAAAGTTAACCACGGGTAAGGGAGACTACCGTATCTATAGAAGCAGATATATGAGTAACTTTCTGTTGAGAAGATAGTTTTTTCAGATCATCAGGTGGTAACTTTCAGGAGGTGAGTTATATGAATTCAGAAAACCTTTATTAACTCATTGCTGCATGTCAGAGACTAGGTACAATAAACAAGATAAACCAGAGAAGCTCATTGCCCTGGAGAGTTCTAAAATAAGACCCACTGGGAAGAGAAGTAAAACTTTTCTCCTGGACCAAACCCCATCTAGTGTGGGGGAAAAAGTTTCAGAAAGTTCTGGTGTGCTTTTAGGTTCCTCGGGTTAGTATCTGGGGTCTTTACATACCAAAGTACAAATGCGACCCACTGAGTTTAACTGTAGTTTCATGAAGAAACACTACACTACTACGCTAAAAGACGGCACCATTTGGTCATACTAGGAAGCTCTCAGCAGTTTAGAGATTTAAGAAAAGCTTCTTAAGTCTTCACCATTTCATAGTGTTTACAATGAGCTTCCAAATCCATTCTATTTCTATAAAAACTAAATGAAACAGACAAAAACAACCAATGATGGTTATAAACATGCTCTTTGGTCTATGATCTCATACACATGAAACTTCCCCTTTCAAATATGTCAGTTATGGCTATGAAAACCTGAAATGAGTTTCTTTGTGTGGAACACAAATGGACTTTGAAAGCAATTCCAAACAAGAATATAATAACAAAATATTCTAACGTTAAATATTCTGTGTTTATACATGAGTTATGTAACATATATATTAATTATGCATTAATTGTAATCCAGCCTTGTTGAGTATGTTTGTTCTACTAATAAAAATGTAATTGGGTATAAGAATATGTCTAGTGTACCTAATATGTTGTTATTATATATTTTGTAGGTATTACTTTATGCTATTTATTATTATACATACTATTATTATAATGGATTATATAATAAATTATATATAGAGAGGGAGACAGAGAGAGAGAGAGAGAGCATGTGCAATGGCAAAAGTATCAGAATGACTGTATGACTTATTTTTATGTCTGCTTGCTTAAATTTGCAAAATCCATGGCTGATATTTAGTGAACATGCTCTGGTACGGCCACAGCAGTTCAGGTATTGAAATACTTTTGTATAATTGGTAAATATCTACTGCTTACATTTCCTGAATCTACTCCAGATGTGCACTGGAGTAGACCTCACAAAAGTCCCCAATCTCAGAAACAGCTGGGGCCTCAATATATTGCTTTAGGTATTTCAGCCAGTGTTCATTCTGGTCCAGGCCCAGGACATACTGTTGGCTGAATATTTTAAATATCATCTTCTCATATGTCTTGATATGCTTGATGAAAACTACCACCTCCAAGAAAAACAGATGATATTCTCTTGCTATTGTAGTGGCCCTTTAGAAGTACTGTAGTTATTATAAAGGTAAAAAATAGCCGCTATACTTTTAAGGAATTATAGTGGGACAAGTGCAGTACCATAGTGTCCAGGAACCTGATGATGGGGAAATTTTCTCTCTATACCTCACACCCACTATTTCCTTACAGAAATGCTGCACATAGTCCCCTGAACCTGTGTGCATATTTTTGTTTCTGATCTGTGCAAGTCTAATAAAATATCCACATTGCCCTTTGCTATTTGATGTTTGTAAAAGAGCTGAAATGGTGATTTAAGTGAAGGCACAGGTTACAGATCACAGTTTAAGGCAAGAAGGAATGGATGAAATTTAGAATCTGTAACCGGTGGAATGAAAAAAAAAGAAACTAAGATATTCAGAGTTGACCAATTTGAATAAGCACAGCTAAGAACATATATTTTAAACATTTACTGTGGTTGATTTAACTTCTGTCCCTTTTTCAATCCTGATTTTAGATTTGGGGTTTATTTTTAAGGAGTTCTGTATCTATACATTATGATCCTGATCTGATACTAAAGACTTCTTAACTCAACTAAGGAAAACAGAAAATAATATAATTATTACAAATAAATAAATAACATAATTCCAAAGCAAGGTTCAAGAGAATTGGTTGAAGCAATGAGATTGTTTAGTTCCTGGAGTGGGGTCCATCTGGGGTTACTTATGAGGCACATCAAGAGATTCTTATTGGTTCCTTAGACTCAGACCAAGAATCAGGAGCCAAAGACAAAGTCAAGACCAACTATCCAGACAATAAACAATATATTGCCTATTTCTAATGGTGAGGAAACAAATACACATTTATAACGTGGCCATATTTTTAGAAAACGCTGTCTCTATTCTCTGCGTCTCATTTTAATCTACTTCCTCAATCTATTTCTAAAAACACTTTAGACACGTTTTTGTTCTTATTCCTTGTTAATGATTTGTTAGTTTCTTTGTGGAGAAGCCAAACCAAGAAAAATCAAAATACAAGTGTTATTTAGATGATTGGCAGATTATTTCCTTAGCGTATCATGTTATAGAAATGGATGTTCCTGAACCAAAATCATAAAAGATCTTTATTATATTTCTAAAAACATTTATTTTCTTAATTGTGTTTTTCAGAGAGCTTTTTCCTTAAATCTTTCAGATAATGGATTGCACTATAAGATGTCATCTTCAGTTATCACAGTCATATGTCACTCTGCTCTTCACAGTGAAACTGATAAAAACGGGTAAGTCGCTAGAGAAAGAATGACATGCTTTCATTAACAATCAACATACCACAGATTTCTTTTGAAGATTTCTCTAAGGTAAGTACACTAGTTGAAAAGAGGTTTGAAACATAATTTTCAAGTATTTTGATTTAATTATGGCAAGGCTCAATGTGTAGCATTGTTTGGCTCTATGGTTTTCCGAAGATAAGTTTCAAATTTCTTTTAGTTTCTTCCAAAAGATCATTCAGCACATCTCTAATTTAGCTTTTTCCTCAGATTCACTTACACTTTGCAGATTAAAGTTATTTCCACTCCCACCTATAAGCAGTAAATATATGTGTTTTTAATTGCCCTTTAAATTTCATAAACCAAAATAACATATGCTTGTTTACAAAGATCTAATTAGCACAAATTTACCTAAATATGCTTTCATGGTTGTGAAGACATTAAAATTAAAATGCAAATTATAATGTGTATATGAGAACTAAGGGAGAAGAATTTTAACCAAACGGCCTGCAGGCAAACGATTCCCCTTGCTGTTATCTTGCCATTTATTGGACACTGTCCTGAATAAAACAGGCAGAATCCTTACCTGAAAGTTACAAGTCTTCATTCTGTAGTCACTTAAGACAGTGTTAACAAAGCCAAGACCTTGAAAGACATATGATTAAGATAGCAAATAATCAACTCAGAAATCAAGCACTTTAAAAATTAATGCCACAAAAGAAATCAATAACAAAGAAAAAAGCATTAGAAGGTTCAATTATTAGTAAAATAATCATAGCACCATTCATATTTGGGGAGATCAGTCTCAAAAGATTTCTGGAGAAGATGCATCTTCAAAACATTTTTCATAGCCAGCTAAGAACATGGCTCTGGTATTGGGAAAAACTGCAGCAAGGCAATGAGGACTTTTGGATAGCTGAGTATTGATGAGCTAAACTGAAGGCTCATGTAACATCCTGGAAATGTATATCTATAAAATAAGATTCAGGGCAAGTTAGAAAGGAATTGCCAGTTAGTATGTAAAACTATGATTGCTTATCAAGTTTTGGTTATCAATTATTTGAAAATACATGTAATTATATCTGTGCATTTATCAATTGTGTTATATACTCTAAAGGATGATGAGGTTTAGAAAGGAGTGTGTGATATTGAGCAAAAAGAACAAAACTGGAAGCGCCACACACCCTGATTTCAAAATATACTACATAGCTATAGTAACCAAAACATCCCAACACTGGCATAAAAACAGACGTGCAGAACAATGGGACAAAATAGGAACTCCAGAAATAAATTTGTGCACTTACAACCAATAATTTTCAACAAAGGTACTATGAACACACCATGGAGAAAGGACACTTTCTTCAATATATGGTGCTGGGAAAACTGGATATCCATATATAGAATAATAAAATTAGATCCTTATCTCATACCATATACAAAAATCTGCTTGAAATGGATTGAAAGCTGATATATAAGACCCAAAACTGTGAAACTCATTGAAAAACCATAGAAAAAAAAGCTACGTGACATTTTTGTGAGCTACGATTTTTGGATATAACTTCAAAAGCACAGGCGACAAAAGCAAAGATAGACAAACAGGATTGCATCATAATAAAAAGCTATTCTACAGCAAAGGAAACAATCGACAGAATAAAGAGAAAACCTACAGAATGGGGGAAAATATTTGCAAACTACACATCTGATAAGGGGTTTATATCCAAAATAAACAAGGAACTCAAACAGCTCAATGGCAAAACAAACAAGCAAAAACAAATAGCCCAATTTAAAAATGAGCAATGGCTCTAAATAGAATTTCTCTAAAGAGGATATACAAAATGGTCAATAGCTATATGAAAAAAATGCTCAACATCACTAATCGTTAGGCAAAGACAAATTAAAACTACAATGCGACACGACCTCATACTTCCCAGAACATCAAAAAGACAAAAGATAACAAGTGTTGGTGAGGATGTAAAGCAAGGAGAACCCTTGGCTGATGTTGGTGATAATGTAAATTAGCCAGTATTTAAAACAGTATGGAGGTTCCTCAAACAAATTAATGAAACAGAACTCCTATGTGATCCAGCAATCCCACTACTGAGTATATATCCAAAGGAAATGAAATCTGTATGTCAAAGAGATATCTACACTTTCATGTTCACTGCAGCATTATTCACAATAGCTGAGATGGAATCAATCAAAGTATCCATTGATGGGTGAATGGATAAAGAAAACACGGTATGTATACACAGTGGCATACTGTATTCAGCCATGAAAAAGAAAGAAATCTTGTTATTTGTGACAACATGGATGAACATGGAGGACTTTATGTTAAGTGAAACAAACCAATCAAAGAAAAACAAATACTGCATGATTGCTCTGGTAAATGGAATCTTAAAAAGTTGATCTCATATAAGTAGAAAACGGAATGGTAGTTAGCAGGGGCTGGGGTAGTCGGTGAATGGTGGTTGGGAAGGTATTAGTCAAGGAACACAACATTTTAATTAGATAGAGGAAGAAATTAAAGAGGTCTATTGTACAACACAGAGACTATAGTTAGCCATATATTGTATTCTGAAACAATGCTAAGAGAATGAATGCAAAATATCCACAAAAAAGATAACTATATGAGGCAGTGCATGTTACCTAGAGCTAGTCATTCTGTAATGTATACAGACTTCAAAACAATATATTGTATATAGTAAATGAATACAATTTTGTAAATTAAAAAAATATATATATTACTAAATAAAATAGAGTTTGTGTTTCCATGGTTACTGTAACCCTAGCAGGTTTTAGGGAATTGTTAATAATAGTAGCTAACACTAAATGCTAACTGCTAAGTACTTTACATACATTTTTTTCCATTCAATTCTTACAACTCCATAAGAAAACATTCTTCATTTAGAACAAAATTAGTCATCATATTTCTATTTCCAATACAGACATGATTCATGTCACATTCTCTTTTGTACCTTCTGCTGCATAAAAAGAGAAGAGGAACTCTATAGAAATTGAAGTCAATGAAATTACTCTAATTAGAAAAATAAAATCAGTATAATCAATAACAATAACAATGACCATTTATTGGCAAAGCAGGGAGCTAATTGCTTTATACGTATTATCTTAAAATGCACGCTGTCTATTATCTAACACAACATGTATGAAGCTAGTATCATCGTAATTATTAAAATACCATTATTTTTAAAAGGGGGAAATTTGTGCTCTAAAGAACTATGGGCATGATCATATTTCCTCAATGTGAGTGGCAGATTCATGTTTTTCACTCAGTTTTGCCTAATTCCAAAGTGTATTTTTCACATCTTGTAATACATTCACCTGTATCTAAAATACATGCCCAAATCCTAACCCCTGTGTGATGGTTAATTTTATGTGTAACTTGATTATGCTAAAGGATGCTTAGATAGCTAGTAAAACATCATTTCTGGGTGTGCCTGTGAGGTGTTTCTGGAAGAGACTGGCATTTGAGTCAGTACAGTGAGTAAAGAAGACCACCTCACCAATGTGGGAATCATCCAGTCCATTGAGGGATTGAATTTAAAACAAGGTGGAGAAAAAGTAAATTTCTTCTTTTCGAGTACCTGCCCTGAGATATCAGCACTCACGATTTTCAGGCCTTTAGAGTTGAACCAGGATTGACACTAGCGGTCTCCCATAAGGGTCATTTAGATATCCTGTTGGTTCTGTTTCTCTCGGGAACCCTGATTACTATACCTTGGTACCTGGAAATGTGATCTTATATGGAAATTGAGAAGTTGGATTTTTGCAGATATATTTAAGTTAAGGATCTCAAAATTAATCATCCTGGACTTGGGTGGGCCCTAAGTCAAGTGACGGGTGTTCTTATAAGAGAAGAGAGATTTGATTTGAGACATAGAATGGAAGGCCTTGTGAAGACGGAGGCAGAGACTGGAGTGATAGCACCACAAGCCAGTACATGCCTGGAGCCACCAGAATATGGAAGAGGCAGGGAAGGATTTTTCCCTGGAGCCTTTGAAGGAGGTTTGGCCTTATGAATACCTTAATACCAAACTTCTGGCTTCTAGAACTGCTGAGAGAATAAATTTCTGTTGTTTTAAGACACCAAGTTTGTGATGATTTGTTTTGGCAATCCTAGAAAACTAACACATCCATTAATGAAGATTTAAGATAAACAGCTGATAGGAAAATGAAAAAAAAAAAAAAGGTGATCATGCAAAATTTTCAGTAAGATACACTAAAATAAAAAAATCAAAGAAAAAATTGAATGCTGAAAGAAAATTTTCAGCTATCAACGAAGAGTCTCAACCTAAATAGTGAAAAATCTAACCTTACCTCTCTTGAGGAAAAAAAAGTAACAACCTATAGTCTATATTGTAATAAGGAATAAAGTTTATGGACAAGCTCCAACTACCTATGTAAAGTTCCTTGAATCTTATCATGATGAAGATAATCTCTTGATCTCTTTTGCATTTAAACAATGAAGTGAAATATATTTTCTCAGATATTCTGCTTTCTAATATCTCAAAGACTCAGCAAGGCACATCGAAATGCTACTTATATAAATAACTGTATAAATAATATTTTATTTTTATACTGCTCTTTTTTTACAACAGAATGAGAGCTTTCTTTATAAGGAAAAACTCTAATACTATGTCTTTTCATTGCCTGTAGCTTTAAACATTTTCAGAGGCAGAAGCTATAGTAATAGCAGTTTGCAAATGAAGTGGTTTGTAAATCTTAAACTGCAATTTTCTCCCAAACAAAACAACAACTAAAAAATATGCTCTCTAAGGAGAAATGAAACTGTAAAGTCTTCTATTTGGCATTCAGATGTTGCTGGATATGTTTGCAATAAAGAATATCCTCCACTTAAATCGCACCTACATCTTTCCACCAAAATCTTTTCTTGTATACTGTCTGTCCACAACGGGAGTGAGGCTTAGTATCTCATGCTAGTTAGATGCATTATTCATTTCCTTTCTGCTTATATATTCCACAGTTTGAAATTTCCTCCGGAATTAAAAAATGTAAATTGTCACAGTCATAGCTACAATGTATCTCTTGTTTATTATACCTCTCCCAAACAGCCAGTGCATTTAATGATACACCATTTACATTTAATAGTATTCAGACATATTTGGCACATGTTTTATTATTTTATCTTATAAAGCTTGAATTTTTTAAAAAGCACCACTGATTTTTGTACCATTTAACATGTATTGAAAATGATCTTTCAATTTGAAAGTCATAAAGAAGTATAGGTAGCATTTGTTTCCTATATTTCAGAAAACTTTCAATGATTTTTCAATGATTCATTTAAACTCCTATTATTAACAGAAAACACAGTCTCATTTCAGTTGGTCTGTGTCTCAAAATCTAATGTCCCCATCTCCAGTCTTCGCCATTCTTCCCATTCACTCCCCAGAACTATGGTTAGTACCACCAGAGTGTTACGGACATCAGCAGCAGCAGAGCATTTAATTTAGATTTCACCAGAGCTAAGTACAGTGGACAGCTGAACAAGAGAGAACAGTACTTTCTCAATGAAGTAATAGAATAACGAGGTTTTTTTCTTATATAGCTAGAAAGCAGCATGCGATAGTGAAAGAGGATGAGCTTTAGATTTATTCCAACTTAATCTATACTGCTGATCTTCCCTCTCCATGGATAATTACTTCACTACTCTGAGCCTCATTATAAGCTTAGCTGAAAAATAGGAATAAGGATCCTGCAAGGATTAAACAAAATAATGTATGTAATAGCACAGTGCTCAGAACATGAATGGTCATCGGTTACATGGTAATCACCTCCAACTAACTCATGCACATCCACAGCCTTGTTTTTTCCTTCCAGACAATCCCAACAACTGAAGTGCAGTAGTGTAGCAGAGGAGCCAGTTGGCTACATAAATTATACCTCATGTAGAATTTACAGAATGAAAGAAATTTTAAAGACAGGTCATTTGCTTCATTTGATAACATTGCTCATTATTGGCACATGTGTAGTAAAATCAAATCCATCAATTTGTAGTCTGGAATAGGAATCTTCTTCTAATTATGTTTCCAAATCATAAAAATGACTGTTAAGGAAAAAAAAAAAAAAAAAAAAACAACCAAAAGCATGCTCCAGTAATGGTTGCTGTTCATTATTATGGCCAGGTATAGAATATACATCTGAAATGAAATACTTTTGATTTGGGGAATTCAGGATCAAACTTGGCTTTGGGTATCCTTGAATCCAGCTGCAATCAAATCAAAGCTTTGAGACGTTTTTGAAACAGAAGCAGCAACATTGTGAAAGATCAAATAAAAAAAAATCAGTGCAAATAAGAATGGTCTTGTGAATTTTCAGCCATGGTGGTACTTGCATAACAGCAGGGTCCACAGTGAATACACAGTACAAAAGCTGATGAAATGGCTCCCTGAAAGCAGGAAGGTAATGTTTTGAAGTCTGAAGAGCATCTAAAATGGGACGCGTTTGACACCTATATTTCAACAGAGAAATACCCAGAGAAACAAAGCGGAGGCCCCCCCGGATCACTTTCGCAAAAGGTCTTTTACCAGCTTTAAGTCTCTCTGAAGGGTTTGTTGAGAATACAGTCCAAAGTTTCCCAAGGAATTTTCTTCCTGGATTCCATGAGCCTTCTAAAAGTATTCTTTGCCATGCTTTGCCACATGCCCTTCTAAAATAGATAAATAAAGGCTAGAATTCATAAGAAAGATAAGAGTTTAGCACAAAAGCCTCTACTATTCTAATATTGGATCAAAAGCTTCTGATAATGGGTCATAAGAGTCATTTTCTATAAATTTATTGTGCTTTTTTAAACAATTCAAATTTAGAACGTTTAACATGGTATTTGTGGGCTACTTATATTTGAATGAGTAGATCATTTGTGGTAATTCTGATTAACTTTTGAGTATTAGGAACATGGCTACAACTATAGCTCCCTAAATTATAATTTTTTTCCTATAGAAAAATCAGATTTGACATATCATCTCTACTTATACCATCTTGTTCAGCACATCACAAAGCTAAACATTGCCTTCAATGATTTCATTCTGATGTTTTATGGTACTTTTTTTTAGTCTCTTGACCATCGAGATCAGCATTTTTCTCAGACCAGTATCTGATTTTCCAACGAACTCTCTACAAAAAGGAGATACAGAATCCCTTAGGGCTTCCGTAATTTGGGGGCACCATAACCTCATTTTGATAGTATCTTCACAGTATCTACTAGAGTTAACGAACTGGAGATTGCATAAAGGGTACGATAAGTAGGTACAGCCCATATCCTGGTATAAATGCACACTATTCCTATTATTTTGGGGCCAACCCATTTGAATTAGCCTCCTTCCCTTTCGGATCACAGCCAGACGAGCCAATTAGTGAGTGGAGGGCATGCACCTTGAGGTTGGAGTACTTGAGAGCTACACAAGACATCTCCGGCCTTGAGCTTTATCATCATGTCACAGCAAATACTAGTGTTCTATGTGCTATTAGCTGTTCCATGGAAACAATTTGGGGAACATTCTGTATTGCATCCCACTTTCAGGAAATTCAAAATTCTTCATTATAAGGTCTAACAAAAAGTCTATCTAGTTATTTCAGCCAATTTTTTTTTTCCTCAGATGAATGTCACTGGACACCAACTTTTCATGAGATACAATTTGAAAAATGGAGTTCTTGAGTCTGTGTTTATAGCTGAAGGACCAGTTTTCTCAGCGTTGTTCTGAGAGCTACAGCCTCCTCAAGACGCTCAGTTGAGCCTGTGCCTGGTCCTCCTCTACACTTTCTTATTGTCAGTGCACTCTGCAGAGCACTAGCTCCAGATGGAAGTGAAGCAGGATATTTCCCCGAGCCCTTCATGGAACTTGCAACCAGGTGCCTCGTTTGCCCAGCTCGCAGCTGTCAACTCCTTGCAGGAAAGAGCATGAAAGTGAACGAGGTGAGAACTGGAGTGCACAAACACTGGACCCAATTGGCTGCTTCAGCGCAGGCAGGAGCCAGCTCCACTCACTCAGATCTGCTGTGCTCCACCCCTCGTGGGAAGGAGCACATGAGTAAGTGGAGGCTGGAGCCAGGAGCAAGTGCTTTTGGGCACCAGCAGGAGCGAACTTCATGCAGGCATCGTGGCAGAGTCTGGTATGATACCCAGGACCCCTGAAGCTCCAGAGGGACTGCTACAGTGCTCTTTTAGCTCTGCCATCCATGGACGGCTTGAGTGTTAGTTCAGTCATCCCTCTGCCTACTCACATGAGGTGGCTGCCCTCCAGCAAGGGCAAAGGGCAAGTGTGACAGCCTTTTGTATCCACATTAGTGGCACCCAGGCTCTTGCCTGGTATTCAGGAGAAATGAGGTCATATGAACAACCTGAAGGATGCCAACTGTGGGGGATTTTATTGCCAATGGAAGTGGCTCTCAGTGGGAAGGGGAGCTGAAAAGGGAATGGAATGGGAAAGTAACCTTCCCCTGAAGTCTGGCCATCTCTGGCCAGACTCTTCTCCACACTTATGCTGTCAAGCTGTCCCTCTGAAGTCAAGCCACTTCTCTCCAACGTCCAGCCATAGTCTCTGACGTCCAGCTGCTTCACCTCTGTCTGCCAGTTGAGTATGGGGTTTTTATAGGCACAGGATGGGGCAGGGCCACAGGTGGTTTTGGAAAAGGAAGTATTTGAGCCAGAAACAGAGATGTAAGTTCTCACTTTGGACCGCGGTCCCAGGCTTGAGGGTGGGGTTTTGTTGGGGATCCACCCTTTCTGCCTAGAATTTCTCTTCCTCCTGTCCCTATCAGAAGGAGAATGTCCAGGGCATTCACACCCCTGGTGAATTGTAACATGGACCTCAGGTCGTCCCTTTATCACTGCTGCCGTGTGTTCAGGATTGATGCAGGACTTAGACCACATGGACTCAAGAACCCAGAAATTTAAACAACAAAAACAAAACAGAAAATCCAGAATTGCAGGGGACTGTTTCAGAGTTTTTCTTTGTATATTGTGGAACACATCCCATATATTTTAGATATTGACATTTTCACTTAGTCAGAAGTTATTAATAACAAAAGTTTCAATACATGAAAGAAAACAGAATATGAGACTAGTAATGCCATCTCTAACAGATGGGATCCAGGGAGAATCTAAGCTCCCCTATTTCCAGAATAGCATAGAGAAAGCAGAACCATAGGTTACCTGCTCCTGCTGCTGCCTCACAAACAGATGATGGATGTTAGTGAAATATTTGTACTTAGGATGGAAAACATAGTTTAGCTTATGGTAGTGAAGCAGTATTAGGGGGAGGGTCCAAGCGTGATATGGTCATGATATGATAGCTGGAAGGATGGAGACGACCAAGAGGTGAGTCCAGGAGGCGGACAATGGCGGTGCCAGTGGGAAACAAAGAGTGTAATTGAGCATGCAGATGGGAGGCTGGGGCTTGCCCAGCCACCCAGAGCCCCTCCAGGAGGGCTGGGAAGTGAATTGGAGTCATTGTTTCATGACCAGTAACAACTACCAATAAACTAGTGTCACAATGACCTAAATAAGAATTCCCACATCCAGCTTGGGTAAAAGTGTAGGGTACTGGTAGCATAGGGTTGGTTGGGGCACAATATTGCCTAACAATAGTCTTCGGAAGCTGTAACGAAATACATAATTTTTGAAAAAAGAATTCCACTTTGGGACTTTATTTTAAGAAAACTAATTAGAGATCTATGCAAAGATATGTTACAAGGCTGTTAGTTTTAACATAGTAATATAGATTTTTTTAATGAAATATGATTTTCACATTAACATTTATGGGGCATAAGTGTATTTATTTGTTTTGAAAGTTTTATATTGCATTTTGTTATATGAAGTAACAAGATTCTGTGTAAAATCTTATTTTATGTCTAGTCATATGTCCCTTAACAATGGGGGTATGTTCTGAGAAATGCATCATTAGGTAATTTCATCATTGTGCAAACGTCGTGAAATGTACTTAAACCCAGATGGTATATCCTACTACACAGCTAGGCTATGTGGTATAGCCTATTGCTCCGAGGTTACAAACCTGTACAGTGTGCTGCTGTACTGGACACCTTAGGCAACTGTAACACAATGTAAGTACTTGTGTATCTAAACAGAAAAACTATGGTAAAAATTAATATAAAAGATAAAAAAATAGCACACCTATATAGGGCACTTAACAAAAACAGAGCTTGCAGGACTGGAAATTGCTCTGAGTGAGTCAGTGAGTGGTGACAGGATGTGAACACCTAGGATATGACTGTACACTACTGTAGATGCCAGAAGCATTGGATGCTTAGGCCACACTAAATATATAGAAAACTTTTCTCTTTCTTTGATAATTAACCTTAGCTTACTATAGATTTTTACTTTATAAAGTTTAATTATTTTTTACTCTTTTATAATAACACTTAGCTTGAAACACAAACAGCTGTACAAAACTATTTTCTTTCTTTATATCCTTAAGTTTTTAAATATTTTTTCAATCTTTAAATTTTTATTTTTACTTTTTTTTTTATCATAAAAAGTTTCTATTTGTAGCCCGCAACATTGCTCTGAAATGAGACAGTTATTTTGTCCTTAAAAACCTGACATCCAGCATTAACTTGGCCCCCTTAGGTATAACAGTGCTTTAAGGCATGGTTTCCAGAATACAGAGGTTTCCTTCATTTGAAGATTTGCTCTGACAAGTAATTCCCCCTCACAATCAACTTGTCACTAATCAACTGAAAACTAGAGTTTTCAGAAATTCTTCAGCTGTCTTCACATCAGCACTTGCAGACTCACCACTTACTTTCACATAACGTAATGAAAAATGGTGGTTGAATCATTTAAACTATCCAGAGCTAGCAGTCAATTCAACAATGCAGTTGGGTCCAGCCTTTTCTTTCAACATTGTGAGCAAACTTCTCGCTTAGCTGTGATCATCATGGTGCTGGGAGGAATTCACTTCTGTGTCTGGTCTTCATTCCAGATCATTAGAAGTTTCTCCATATCTCATATAGGCTCTCTCTGAACTTTTGTTAGTCTCGTTGTCTTCAGTGAAGAAGACCTTTTCAGCTTCCATCATTTTGTTCTCATTCTTTGAGATCATGGCTATGGTGGAATGGGGCAGACCTGACTGGTGAGCAGTAACCATTGCTGATTTTCCATCTTTGTAGTTCTTAATCACTTTTAATTTAGCTTTCAGGTCAATCACAGGACATGGCCTCTTTCTGGCAACATTAGCCATGAATTTTGATGATTAAGGACCGTGATGAATAAAGCAATGTGCAATTAAGTGAAGCACAAAAGAATATGATACAGTCAAGAGATTAACATTGAATATGGTATAGCAAACCTAAAAAAAAGTACAAGGAATACACCCTAAAATAACAATTAAAGTATGGTATAGTAAATACATAAACCAGCAACATAGTTGATTTTCATTATCAAGCATTATATGCTGCTTATAATTGTATGTGCTCTGCTTTTATATGACTGGCAGCACAGCGGGTTTATTTACACCAGTATCGCCACAAACACATGAGTAATGTGGTGGGCTATGACTACGACGGCTGGGATGTCACTAGGTGTTAAGAATTTTTCAGTTCCATTATAATCTCCTGAGACCACCATCACATATGTGGCTTGAAGTTGACCAAAATGTTGTTATGCAGCACGTGATTGTACTTGACACCACAAACAAAGGAAAGGTCTAATCGACTAACCCTGGAAATGTTATTAGTCTTCTTCAGGTGATGCATTTCAGGAGATTTTTGATATCTCATTTCTGATTGTTTTGCTAAATGTAATATCTCTCTTTTATCTGAGTTTTCTGCTTTTGTCCTACAGTTAAAATAAATTAGTTACTTTAAGGAACAAGAAGGTCTATAAAAAGAGCTAGTGTTATGACATACTCATGAGAATGGCTCAAATGATATAGATACACTCTCAAGTTTTGACAAGCATGCAGAGTAATGAGAACTCTAATATTCTCATCCTCTGCTCTTAGTGATGTAAACTGTTAGAATACACAAAGACATGGAATCAACCTAAATGCCCATCAATAATAGACTGACTAAGGAAAATGTGGTACATATACACCATGGAATTCTATGCAACCATAAAAAAGAATGAGGTCATGTCCTCTATAGGAATATGAATGGAACTGGAGACCCTTATTCTTAGCAAACTAACACAGGAACAGAAAACCAAATACTGCATGTTCTCACTTATAAGTGGGATTGTGAACTAAATGATGTGAACACATGGACACACAGAGGGAAACAACACCCACTGCGGCCTTTCAGAGGGTGGAGGATGGGAGGAGGGAGAGGATCAGGAAGAATAACTAATGGGTACTAGGGTGATGAAATACCTGGGTGATGAAATAATCTGTACCACAAACCCCATGGCACAAGTTTACCTACGTAACAAACCTCTGCTCTTCTATCCCTAAACTGAAAACAGAAGTTTAAAAAAAAGATGAAAGAAAAGAATATATATTCACCAAAAGACATATTCAAGGATGTTTCTAGTGGCACTACTTGAATTTCTTCCAAACTAGAAGCAGCCCAAATATCCATCTACAGTACAATAGAAGACAGGTTGTAATATACTGAATACACAACAATGAGAATAAACTATACTATCTTCCACATAGATGAACCTATCACATTTAATATTAAGCACCAGAGGTTAGACACAAAAGAGTATATCTAATACTCTTAAATTAAGTTCAGAAACAGGAAAACACATATGTAGTTTCAGAAGTCAACAGCGGTTACTTGGCGGGGTAGGTTTTAGAAAGGGTTGTAAGGGGTTCACTGGGGCACAGGTAAAAATTTGGTCTGGATTGTGGTTATGTAGTGGCATCTACTTTGTGAAAAGTAATCGAACTTTGCATCTACAACTTTTACGCATACCTCTGTAAATGTTATACTTTAATAAATGTGACTTTGTGAAAATAATTGGTTTCAGGTTGGAGATAGGAACGAGAACTATGGGCCACCTGGCATGTACTGTATGGGAGAGAGGCAAGTAACTTACAAGGGCATTGCAGTGTACTCATTAAGAGCACTGGGTTTAAAGCCAGATTAAACTACATTAGATTCCTTGTTTTCTTGCTTCTAGCTGTGTAGCAAGAGGAAGAGTGAGAGACGAGGCCAGATACAGGCAGGGCCAGACCATGAAAAACCCTGTAAAGTCAAGATAAGGATTTTGGTTTTCATTATAAGTGTGATGGGAAGTCATTTCTATTTACAGAGTAGATTCAAAGAGATTTCCTCGGAACAAAAGAAGAAAAGGAACTGTACTGGACTGATAGAGAAGAACAACAATAGCATCTCCGAATGTTTCATTTTGGCTGCTTCAAAATAAACAGCCAAATGTGCTTATTTTGAAGGAGAAAACAAGGCTGAACTGAATTCCTAGGATAAGTCTCAAAATTGTGGCAGAAAAACCAAAAGGATGCAAGGAGAGCAAGATTCTACAATCTTGAGGCAGATTTTTGAGACAGATTTTTTTCTTTATGTAAGAGCTTGCATACCTCACAGCAGCTTTAGAAGTAGGTGAAATGTTATTTGGGGCTGAGAGGAAACAGTGTGCTCTTCTTCACTCTTCATATTAGCCAGAGATGAAACAAACAGAGAAACCACCACCAACAAAATCTCTTAATTCTTAGGGACAAGATGAACAATTTAATCCATCTGTCTTGACTCTATGTTCTCTCACTTTTTAATACAAGTACAAAAACAGGATTAGAATCCTGACAGTCACATTTGGAGAACTGGGAGAAAACCACTATCTGCTGTTTAAGCCATCTAGTCTACGGTACTTAGTGATGGAAGCCTTAGCAAGATAATGCACTAGCTGACATGAAAAATTTCTATTAATTTAGTACTCTGTTAATGTCTTAGTGAGTAAACACGTTTTAGTATACAGAAAATTGAACGTTGTTTTTATTTTCCAGAGAGCGTAACAAAGTGACTTATACAAAGTACGTATTCAGCAAATGTTGGTACAAAGAATTAATGAGTTATAGAATGGATAAATAAGTAAATAATGAACAATTCCACATTTAGAAATTAAAGGGCTTTAAAAGCTAAATATTAGGTGGTGGATATATTTTGCTTGACTACAGTAATCATTTCACTATGTATGTGTACATCAAAACATCATGTTGTATACCTTAAATATATACAATAAAAATTCATTCATTTACACAAAAGCTAAACAGCATTTGTAGTAATAATTGCAAACAGTATGCAGACTGGTAATTTCAGGATACTACTTCATGAGGAAACATAACTGAAAACAATTCCCTACAGGCAGAAATTGTTTGGCCATGTTGATTTTAGCAAATAAGATGTCCACATAGAATCTGAGAAAAATCACGAACTAGGTCTTTCATCATAGTTAATGTCATCTCTTATGTAAAGAGAAGTCATAAACTCTGTTCTTTGACCAATTCCACTTATCCAAAGAGGAAACAAGTTTTGATGTTCTGATTTTTAGATTCCATCATGCTCTCCACAGTCAATTCCTTCAACCAATGAGAGTTCATTTATCTTTTTCTAACAACTTTGCAAGGACAGGGTTACATACAGAGCCACATGCAAAGACCTTTAAAACAGAAACATTCAGCTGGGTGAGGTGGCTCATGCCTGTAATTCCAGCACATTGGGAGGCCAAGGAGTTCGGGATCAGCCTGGCCAAAACGGTGAAACCCCGTCTCTACTAAAATTACAAAAATTAGCTGGGTGTGGTGGTGGGCGCCTGTAATCCCAGCTACTCAGGAGGCTGAGGCAGGAGAATCACTTGAACCTGGGAAGTGGAGGTTGCAGTGAGCCGAGATCACGTCACTGCACTCCAGCCTGCGCGACAGAGCAAGACTCCATCTCAAAAACAAACAAACAAACAAACAAACAAACAAACAAACAAACCAGAAACATCCAGGGAGACAAAAAAAATCACGCTCTAAAACTGAGTAACTTTCTCTTTTCTGCAAACTAAAACATATCATAGAACTTTTAAGAAATACAATAAAAAAATTGGAGTTATATTTAAACCAATGTAGTCTGTTGGCTTTCCTTGGTTGTATTAATTTGCTAGACAGTTTGAGATGATCAAATGGCAGACGCCAATAGCTTGCCTGTAGAGATGATACTGAAATTTTCCAGACACCCCCACCTTTCTAATTTAATAAATGCGCTAGCCCAAAGGTATGGAAGACATAGAAATAATGAACTATTAAGCTAGCAAGTTAGCGCCACTAGGAATAATTCCTATAACCAAATTCAGAGCAGGCCACTCTTAAGGTAAGAAGTGTTCATTACTCACTCGCACCCATACAAGAATACCATCTGCTACTTGATGGTATCACTTGTCTCTTTGCAAAAGAAGCCTTTAGGGATGGGAGGCCTGATGTTCTCGTCTAATTATAAGTTAGATAATTATATCTTGCTTAGCTACATTTCCCAAGTAGTTTTATCTGAATTTCCTGCCTAACCCCTACACCTTAATTTTATTTCCTACTCTCACTCTTGCCAAGAGCTGCAATGCACTGTTAATAAGCTCCTTGATTTGGTAGCAGATGTAGGGACTGTGCCATCCCATCATAGTCTAAACGATTCCTGAATACGTTGGGACATTACCCTTCAGGCTGTGATAGAGATGCGGAATCTGGAACATGGTTTGTAAAGGGCAAAGGATCCTCGAGGTGGAGAGGGTACTTACTGGGCAAAGTGTGTAACGTTGCATCTACATTATGTCAGATCTGGAGGGTTTGTGTTTTTGATTAATATGTGTACCATCTTGGTGTTATAGGAAATAAGTTAAAAAGTGGTATTAAATGTTCTAAGAAATGAGTGGTTGGCCTTTCTTTCAAACGTTAAAGAAAACCAAGACTCAGAGGTATCTCTTGAGAGTTTAGGATGATATACTACTTAAGGAGAGGTCCTCGGTAATTTTATTAGAGACGAAGAGCAAATGGCTTTGATGACTGCAAACTAACTTGAAGTTTCTTCTAGGTAGGGTTATGTCATGGTGCAGGTTGTAGAATAGCCAGTGCTTGTATCAAAAAGCAATGGGCTGGGCACTGTGGCTCACGCCTGTAATCCCAGCACTTTGAGAGGCCAAGGTGGGCAGATCACGAGGTCAGGAGTTTGAGAACAGCCTGACCAACATGGTGAAACCCCGTCTCTACTAAAAATA